>NC_043019.1:30938842-30978842 GCF_006345805.1 Octopus sinensis | reverse complement strand
AAAAGTGGGCAGTGAAATTTTGTTTAGATTCTCTGCCAAAGAGAGTAACCATTTCTTTAATATTCTTGCTACATTCAATAATTTAAATGCTTCAGCACGAAAATACCAAAAGAAAAGAAATTATAATAGAGAACTTAACCAAAAATTTCAAACAAAACATTTCACCATTTTTTTTTCTTTCCTTCCTATTTTTTTTCTTTTTTTGTATTTTGACAAAATATATTTCCAGTCAGCATTGTTTGAAGAAATATCAGAAAAATTTTAAATAAAGTAAAGAAATATATAAATGCAAAGTAAATAATAACTTAAAGAACAAAGCAATATTAGTTTTAAATTCCTTACTGTTTGAATAAAAATGTATTTGTGTATAAAGAAAATAACAATTAAGAAAGGAACAGAATTATTTATAAGAAATATGGTAACGCAAAACTCTTGAACACATCGCAGGATTTTAATATTATATTCTTGTACTCGGCAGTCTTTATGCTTTAAGTTCAAATTCCACTGAGGTTGACTTTGCTTTTCATTCTTTCGGGGCTGGTGAAATAAGTACCGGTTGAGTACTGGGGTCGATGTAATCAACCACCACCAGCACCACCTGAAATTGCTGGCTTTGTGCCAGAATTTGAAGGCAAATGTCATGTTCTTGCTTAAGTCAGTGAGCTGGCAGAAACGTCAGCACACTGGGCAAAGTTACGTTGTGAGTTCAAATTCCGCCGAGGTCGACTTTACCTTTCAACCTTTCGGGGTCGATAAATTAAATATCAGTTACGCACTGGGTCGATATAATCGACTTAATACCTATGTCTGTCCGTGTTTGTCCCTTCTATCTTTAGCCCCTTGTGGGTAATAAAGAAATAGGTATTTCGTCTGCCATTACGTTGTGAGTTCAAATTCCGCTGAGGTCGACTTTGCTTTTCACCCTTTGGGGGTTGATTAAATAAGTACCAGTTACGCACTGGTGTCGATATAATCGACTTAATCCGTTTGTCTGTCCTTGTTTGTCCCCTCTGTGGTTAGTAAAGAAATAGGTATTTCGTCTGCCGTACTTTTGAGTTCAAATTCCGCTGAGGTCGACTTTGCTTTTCACCCTTTGGGGGTTGATTAAATAAGTACCAGTTACGCACTGGTGTCGATATAATCGACTTAATCCGTTTGTCTGTCCTTGTTTGTCCCCTCTGTGGTTAGTAAAGAAATAGGTATTTCGTCTGCCGTTACGTTGTGAGTTCAAATTCCGCTGAGGTCGACTTTGCTTTTCACCCTTTGGGGGTTGATTAAATAAGTACCAGTTACGCACTGGTGTCGATATAATCGACTTAATCCGTTTGTCTGTCCTTGTTTGTCCCCTCTGTGGTTAGTAAAGAAATAGGTATTTCGTCTGCCGTTACGTTGTGAGTTCAAATTCCGCTGAGGTCGACTTTGCTTTTCACCCTTTGGGGGTTGATTAAATAAGTACCAGTTACGCACTGGTGTCGATATAATCGACTTAATCCGTTTGTCTGTCCTTGTTTGTCCCCTCTTGTTTAGTAAAGAAATAGGTATTTCGTCTGCCGTTACGTTGTGAGTTCAAATTCCGCTGAGGTCGACTTGCTTTTCTTTTCACCTTTGGGGGTTGATTAAATAAGTACCAGTTACGCACTGGTGTCGATATAATCGACTTAATCCGTTTGTCTGTCCTTGTTTGTCCCCTCTGTGGTTAGTAAAGAATAGGTATTTCGTCTGTCTGCCGTTACGTTGTGAGTTCAAATTCCGCTGAGGTCGACTTGCTTTTCTTTCAACCCTTTGGGGGTTGATTAATAAGTACCAGTTACGCACTGGTGTCGATATAATCGACTTAATCCGTTTGTCTGTCCTTGTTTGTCTCTTCTGTGTTTAGCCCCTTGTGGGTAGTAAAGAAATAGCGGTATTTTGTCTGCTGCTATGTTCTGAGTTCAAATTCCACCAAGGTTGACTTTGCCTTTCATCCTTTCGGGGTCGATTAAATAAGTACCAGTTATGCACTGGGGTCGGTATAATCGACTTAATCCATTTGTCTGTCCTTGTTTGTCCCCTCTGTGTGTAGCCCCTTGTGGGCAGTAAAGAAATAAGAAACATTAGCACACTGGGCAAAATGTTTAGCAGTATTTTATCGACTTTGCCTTATATCCTTTTGGAGTCAATAAATTAAGTACCAGTTGCATACTGGGGTCAATCTAATCGACTGGACCCCTCCCCCAAATTTTCAGGCCTTGTGCTTAGAGTAGAAAAGAATTGTCAGCATGCCAGACAAAATGCTTAGCAGTACTTCATCCATCATTATGCGTGAGTTCAAATTCTGCCAAGGTCAACTTTGCCTTTCATCTTTTTGTGATCAATAAATTAAGTACCAGTGAAACACTAGAGTCAATGTAATTGACTTAGCCCTTCCCCTAAAATTGATGGCCTTGTGCCAAAATTTGAAACCAGTATTATAGTCTTGGTTATTTCAAAAGTTATCGTTTGTGTTTTACTAGTTTCAGTCATTGGATCATGGCCATGCTGGAGCAGTACCATTATAAACTTATGAACAAATATAAAAAACAATATTCTTAAAAATGCAACTCATAGGTTGCTGCAATAGGAAGCATGAACCTTCAGAATAAAGATCTGGTTCAGATTATTGCTATAAAATGAATTTCATTAAAGACACCAGAGGAAGAACGTGGCTGTGTGGTAAGTAACTTGCTTACCAACCACATGGTTCTGGGTTCAGTCCCACTGCATGGCACCTTGGACAAGTGTTTTCTACTATAGCATTGGGCCGACCAAAACTTTGTGAGTGGATTTGGTAGACAGAAACTGAAAGAAGCCCATCGCATGTGTGTGTGTGTGTGTGTGTGTGTGAGTGTGTGTGTTTGTGTTTCTGTGTTTGTCCCAGCCACCATCTCTTGGCAACCGATGCTGGTGTGTTTATGTCTCCATAAGATAGCGGTTCAACAAAAGAGACCGACAGAATAAGTACTAGGCTTACAAAGAATAAGTCATGGGGACGATTTGTTCAACTAAAGGTGATGCTCCAACACAGTCACAGTCAAACAACTGAAACAAATAGAAGAATAAAAGAATAAAAAAATAAAAGAATCTGAGAACAACATAATGGCATGGTTGCTTAAAGGGAATGTTTACTCACAGACAATTGTCTGCCAGATTAAGGAAATTCAAGGATAATTTAGAAAACCCCTTCAGGGCATTCTGAAATTACAAAATTAAATGAAGTTAATTAATATTTTTGCTATCCTGCTTCTAATTGAATATGTTGCTGATGGACTTCAATTCATTTTGAAAATAATCAAGAATTTGGAGGGATTTTGTAATTTAAGAAATGGCACCTTGGGCAAGTGTCTTCTGCTATAGCCTCAGGCTGACCAAAGCCTTGTGAATGGAGGTGGTAGATGGAAACCTAAAGAGAGCCCATTGTGTGTGTGTGTGGTGTGTGTGTGTGTGTGTGTTTGTGTGTGTGTGTGTGTGTGTTTGTGTGTGTTTGTGTGTGTGTGTGTTTCTGTTTGTGTTTGTGTGTGTGTATGTGTGTGAGTGTTTGTGTGTGTGTGTTTGTGTGTTTGTGTGTTTGTGTGTGTGTTTGTTTGTGTGTGTGTTTGGGTGTGTGTGTGTGTGTTTGTATGTGTTTGTTTGTGTGTGTTTGCGTTTGTGTGTGTGTGTTTGTGTGTGTTGATGTGTGTTTGTGTGTGTGAGCACATGTACGCTTGTGTTTCTTTGTCTTGACATCGCATGATGGTTGTAAATGAGTGTCACTGTCATACAAGCAGTGTCATTCATTTCTAGTATTTTGCCAAAATCACGTTTGGCATTGGAGAATAAATACTATGTTACTTGGAAGCAGGTAAGGGTTGGTGACAGAAAGGACATCCAGCTGTAGGAAAATTTGCTGAAGCAAACTCCATTCAAACTATGCAAACATGGGAAACTGGACATTAAAACAATGATGATGATGATGACAGTGATGATGATATTGATAATGTCAATGATAATGTCAACGACAATAACAGCAATGATGATGATGATGATGATGATGATGGTGGTGGTGTGCTGCTGAGGATGGTGGTGATGATGATGATGATGATGATGATGATGATGATGACACTACGATGATGATGATAGCTATGATGATGATGATGATGATGATGTCACTACGATGATGATGATGGCAATGATGATGATGATGATAATGAGGAGGAGGAGGAGGAGGAGGACACTGATGATGAGGACACTATGAGGATGATGATGATGATGACGACGACGACAATGATGATGATGAGGACACTACGATGACGATGACAATGACGATGATGAGGAGGAGGAAAATGAGGACAAACAAGGGTGAGGATGAAGCTCTCTCCCCCTTCCAGCACACTTGTAATTTTTTTCTAAAAACCAAATGTACGTTTATGTCTCTTTTTCTTCCTTTTTATTTTCTGTTTTACTTGTTTCAGTCATTTGACTGTGGCCATGCTGGAGCACCGCCTTTAGTCGAGCAAATCGACCCCAGGACTTATCCTTTGAAAGCCTAGTACTTATTCTATCGGTCTCTTTGCCGAACCGCTAAGTTACGGGGACGTAAACACACCAGCATCGGTTGTCAAGTGATGGTAGTGGGGACATACACACACACACAAACACACACACACACAAACACACACACAAACACACACACACACAAACACACACACACACAAACACACACACACACAAACACACACACACACAAACACACACACATATATATGACGGGCTTCTTTCAGTTTCCGTCTACCAAAACAATTCACAAGGCTTTGGTTGGCCCAAGGCTATAGTAAAAGACACTTGCTCAAGGTGCCACGCAGTTGGACTGAACCCGGAACCATGTGGTCGGTAAGCAAGCTACTTACCACACAGTCACTCCTACACCTATATTGGTATTTCATCCATTTATTACTATTTATATATTTTTTGACGACCAAAAGGATTTGAAAGAGATTAAAATTTGAATTTGCTGCAGAAATGCAATCTGAATTCATTAACTGCTTCCAATGTAACAAAGACATTAAAATCTCAGCATATAAATTGACTATGATGCTTATGAAAAGAAGAAAATACAAATGGAAGTGGTGGGGAATGCCAGGGGAAGAAATATTGAGCCAGTTCTTTAATCCAAACAGATGTTCAATATTACCATTTTATAAACCTTTCACTGTAATCTGTAAATATCCATTATGTCATATTTTGGGGCACCGGTGGTGGCTTTTGTATGATTGAAATATTATTAATGTGTATGTAATTATTCTTAATTTGCTTCTAATTAATTTGAAAAGTGATAGCCTGATTGATAGTGGTCATCATTGTTTTGGTGGATAATGTCATACATATATATATACACATGCATACAAACATACAAACATACACATAGACACATAGACACATGTACACACACATACACAAACACACACAGACATATATACACATACACATACACAAACTTACACATGCATACACACACATGCACACACTTACACACACAAACACACACACACATGCACATACAAACACACACTAATGCACACACATACGCACACATGCACACACATAAACACACATACACACACAAACACACACAAACGCACACACACACATATACACACACATACATGCACACAAACACACACACAAACGCACATGCACACACATACACACATACAAACACACACACACACACACACAAAAATGCACATGCACACACATACAGACACAAATGCACACACACGCATAGACTCACACACACATACACACACATATACACACACACAAACACACACAAACGTGCACACACACACACACCTGTACACATACACACATACATATGGAAAGAAGCACTCACATGTAATTAGCTAATGGATCCTTCGTCATTTTTAACAATTAATAGTGGTTTCAAACTTTGGCACAGGGCTAACAATTTTTGGGGGATGGAGTAAATCAATTACATTGACCCCCAATACTGCCCAGTGGGGCTCCACTGGTATGTCTTTGGTGGTTATTGTCCATGGGCGTGGAGGAAGAGGGGTAAATGTCCTAGACTAAAAAAAAACTGAATTTACATATTTAAATTAAGTTGTTTCAATGCCAGGCGCCAATTGTTGTTGAAACAGTATTGCTATTCACTCAGATACACCTTCTCACACTTTCATTCACTCTCAGACGCTCCTTCACCTCAACATACAAAGAGAAAATTCTCACACAGATGCATTAAAACTGCATTTATTTGTATTATATGCACTTGCATATGAAAACATGTGGCCTTGGGTTCGGGTGTTGCATTTATGATTGTAAGATCATGGGTTCAATTCCCAGGCCCACAGTTTTCTTAAACAAAATATTTAATTTCATATTGCTCCAGTTCATTGAACTGTAAACAGGAGCCCTATGATGGACTTGATGGACTGATATCCTGACATGGCAGACACCCATAAAATTATTAACCATCTTACAAACAATATCTCTGAGCACCATTTCAAACTCCACCTGTCTAACACCCATGGGCATGGTTACAAAATCAGAAAACAGCACAGCTCCCATGACTTTCGGAAACATTTTTTCACGCTAAGAATGTGGTTGTTGGTATTCGAGAAGGGGCATCGAGCTGCAGAAACCATCCGAAAGAGACATCAGAGCACATTGCAGACCTTGGACTCATCAGATTCTGTCAAACCATCCAACTTACACCAGCATGGCATGTGCATGTTAAATGATGATGATGATGATGATCACGCCGATGATGATGATAAATAATGATGATGGTGTTAAATGTTAATGATGATGATGATGATGACGGCGACGATGATGATAATGATGATGATGATGATGATGATGATGACGGCGATGATGATGATGATAAATAATGAAGATGGTGTTAAATGTTAATGATGATGATGATGATGATGATGACGACGACGACGATGATGATGATGATGAAGATGACGATGATGATGATGATGATGGCGATGATGATGATGTTAAATGATGATGATGATAAATAATGATGATGGTGTTAAATGTTGATAATGATGATGATGATAATAAATGATGATGATCCTCAATATGATGATGACGGTGATGGTGGTGGTGGTGGTAGTGGTGGTGGTAGTGGCAGTGATGATGATGATGACGATAATGTTAACGATGTTGATGATGATAAAGCTTTCAAATAAATAATCATATTTTCGATTGATTACGAATATTTGTTCATTTGTTTTTTTTTTTTTAATAAGAAACATTTCATTTTAAATCACTGCTCGCTTAATAAGTTAACTAAATGTGTTTAACGATAATGTTGAAAAATGACAGGAATGATATTTAATCACAAAACTATTTCAAATCATTTCCTTATTCGTTTCGGTTTCACCTTATTACAGGAAAATAAATGTTTGAGCGAAGAATTTTTTTGTTGGAACCCATCTCATTTTTGCATATTTTTATTTTGTAAATTGGACATTTTGAAACAGCAAATTTTGTTTTAAGTTTCAAATACAGGTTTGCTTAATTAAGCGATGTATATCGAGTAATTTAACATTAATATCATTTAATGAAATAGAAGGAAATCATCATCATCGTCTTCATCATCCTCATCGTCTTCATCATCCTCATCATAGTTATCGTCATCATCATCATCATCAGCATTGTCGTCATCATCACCATCCTCATCATCATCTTCATCAGCATCATCATTGCTATCATCATCATCATCATAATCCTCATTGCTATCATCATCATCATCCTCATCATCATCTTCATCATCATTTAATGTCCATTTTCCATGCTGGTATGAGTTAGACATTTCAACAGGAGCTAGCAAGATGGAGAGCTACACCAGGCTCCATTTCTCTGTTATGCAATAGTTTCTATGACTGGATGCCTTCCCTGGGTGCTTTTCTATGTGCTGGTGTGTTTACATCCCCATAACTTCGTGGTTCGGCAAAAGAGACCGATAGAATAAGTATTAGGCTTACAAAGAATAAGTCCTGTGGTCAATTTGCTCAACTAAACAAAAGGTGGTGCTCCAGCACGGCCATAGTCAAATGACTGAAACAAGTAAAAGAATTAGTTTAAGTTTTGTTTGTATTGAATTTCCTGTAGTGGTAGGTGGGAGCACTAGGAATGTGGCCTGTGTGTCAAGAGGGCAGCAGCCTGAAAAAGTTTGGGAACTACTACCTTAGAATATACCAATGTGATACCTGCTATTTCTTGCATACTAAACAACCACAAAGAGGATGGATTACATTTGAGGGTTTTTTTTATTTTACTTGTTTCAGTCAATAGACTGTGGCCATGCTGGGGCATTACCTTGAAGAATTTTTAGTTGGATGAATCAAACCCAGTACTTTTTTTTTTCAAGCCTGTTACTTATTCTATCAGTATTTTTTGCCATACCACTAAGTTACAGGGATGTAAACACACCAACACCAGCTGTCAAGTGGTGGTCAGAGACAAACACAATGGACTTCTTACAGTTTTCTATTTCTTTATTGCCCACAAGGGGCTGAACATAGAGGGGACAAACAAGGACAGACAAAGGGATTAAGTCGATTACATAGACTGCAGTACATAACTGGTATTTAATTTATCGACTCCGAAAGGATGAAAGCCAAAATCGACCTCAGCAGAATTTGAACTCGGAATGTAACGTCAGACAAAATACTGCTAAGCATTTTGCCCAGTGTGCTAACGTTTCATATTTCTTTATTGCCCACAAGGGGCTAAACATAGAGGGGACAAACAAGGACAGACAAATGGATTAAGTTGATTACATCAACCCCGGCGTGGAACTGGTACTTAATTTATCGACCCCGAAAGGATGAAAGACAAAGTCGATCTTGGCAGAATTTGAACTCAGAACGTAATGGCAGATAAAATACAGCTAAGCATTTCGCCCAGCATGCTAATGTTTCTGCCAGCTGGCCACCTTATTATAGTTCTATTTGACTTCTTACAGTTTCCATCTTACCAAATCTACTCACACGGTCTTGCTTGGCCTGAAGCTACAGAAGAAGACACTCGCCCAAAGTGCTACATAGTGAGACTGAACCCAGAACCATGTGGTTGGGAAGCAAGCCTCTTATCACACAGTCACACTGGAACTTATCGTTTAAAAGAGAACAAATAAGACAGCAATAAAATAATGAGAAAAAAAATTTACTGTGCATGTGAGTACTATTTGATGATTATAGGATAATACAAACATAATTTAGACAGCATATCAGGAAAATTGTGCAAATTGAGAATCAAATGTGTAAATATCATTTAGCAAGTAGCAGAAAACCACCCAGAGGGCGGTCTTTCTGCTTGTGTGAATAACAAAATGCAGACAAACTGGCATCTGTAAATACAATGTCAGATAAGACACATGTCTTTATTTTCCTTCTTGTCTTCTTATCTTCCGCATCAAACAATTTGTGACTAGAAGCAAGTGTTAGAAAGTGTTGCTTTTGTTGAAAAAGAAAATTTATTTTATTTTCAGTATCACAGTCTGGCGGATAGTAAAGACATTAAGTTTGGGAAAAAAACTTTCTCTCAGAACACAAGATGGTGAGCTGGCAGAGTCGTTAGTATGAAGGGTAAAATACTTAATGGTATATCATCCGTCTTTACATTCATCATCATCATCGTTTAACGTCCGCTTTCCATGCTGAGTTCAAAATCTGTCAAGGTTGGCCTTGTCTTTCTCTCAGAACACAAGATGGTGAGCTGGCAGAGTCGTTAGTATGAAGGGTAAAATACTTAATGGTATATCATCCGTCTTTACATTCATCATCATCATCGTTTAACGTCCGCTTTCCATGCTGAGTTCAAAATCTGTCAAGGTTGGCCTTGTCTTTCTCTCAGAACACAAGATGGTGAGCTGGCAGAGTCGTTAGTATGAAGGGTAAAATGCTTAATGGTATATCATCCGTCTTTACATTCATCATCATCATCGTTTAATGTCCGCTTTCCATGCTGAGTTCAAAATCTGTCGAGGTTGGCCTTGTCTTTCATCCATTCGGGGTCGATAAAATAAGTACCAGTTGAGCACCATAGTCGATATAATCAACTATATATAAGCATGAAATAGGAGTAATAAGCAGTCAACAACAGATGAGGAGTTACCTTCTTTTGGTGTTTTGTCCTGTTTTCTTCTCTCGTGTGTTTCCATATTTTTAACTCGTTGGTGATGTCCTGTACACAATGTGTATGTTTGTGTGTGTGTGTGTGTGTGTGTGTTTGTGTGTGTGTGTATTAGATAGATAGATAGACAGACAGACAGACAGACTGACAGCTAGATAGATAGATGGATGGACAGACAGACAGATGGACGGACGGACGGACGGACGGACAGACAGACAGACAGACAGACAGACAGACAGACAGACAGACAGACAACAGACAGACAGACAGATAGATAGATAGATAGATAGATAGATAGATAGATAGATAGATAGATAGATAGATAGATAGATCTTTAACCATAACAGCCTCAGCAATTTTGAACAATGTCATATCAGCACTTCAAGAAATACAATAACTTTAGCATTTACCAATGGGGGATATAAGTAAAGAGATTATGGAGGCTTTTAACTTTTGAGCATTCTGCATAAATCAGCCATTAGCAAAGTAGTATTCTTCAAAATGCAGTCCAGCAACTGTCGATGTTGGCCCTTGAGAATTGTTGAATGAAATAACAAAGTTTAAATGTTCTGAAAACTGACATTTTCTAAATCAAAAGTGTACATCTGTTGGTTTGATTGGAATTCAAAGTAGAATTGAAGCCTGTTGTTTGGTGCACCAAATGAGATTAGTAATCTTGGTGGCATGTAGCATAAGTTTCTTAACCGTTTCTTTGTGTTATTAAATAGTTGCACTGGTCTAAATTTTGCAGTAGTGCCATTAGGGATCCAATTTTAAGTTTGAATCTGCAGAAAGGTAGAACAAACAGGAACAAGAATTTTACAATTCTACCATTGGTAGTGAAGGCACATGGCTCAGTGGTTAGAGCATCGAGCTTACGATCGTGAGGTTGTGAGTTCAAATCCCAGACTGAGCTGCATGTTGTGTTCTTGAGCAAGAGACTTTATTTAACATTGCTCCACATCACTCAGCTGTAGAAAAGAGTTGTGACATCACTGGCGCCAATCTCTATCAGCCCTTACCTTTCCCTTGGATAATATCAGTGGTGTGGAGATGGGAGGCCGGTATGCATGGGTGACTACTGGTCTTCCATAAATAAACTTGCCCGGACTTGTGCCTGGGAGGGTAACTTTCTAGGTGCAATCTCATGGTCAGTCATGACTGAAAGGGGTCTCAGCTCAGCACTGTTGGGTAGAATCCTCTATTTGGGATCCAATTTTTAGGGATCTGGTTTTTTAGGGAACCAATCCTAATGATGCTGGGGTACATTACTGAATGTGACGCTTGAAATTTCCATCAAGGTGATCTCGTTATTTGAGCCAAAGTTGAAACAGACTGAATAGTTCAAAGCATCTTTACAGCTTAGCATGAAAAAGCTCAAATGCTTAGTTGCTTGAAATACAGAATCTTTTATTTCATAACCCATAGGGCATCATTCCTCATTCTCCAGCAATCCCAGAATAAAGCGTCATCATCATCATCATCGTTTAACGTCCACTTTCCATGCTAGCATGGGTTGGACAGTTCGACCAGGATTTGGGAAGCCAGAAGGCTGCACCAGGCTCCAGTCTGATCTGGCAGTGTTTCTACAGCTGGATGCCCTTCCTAATGCCAACCACTCCGTGAGTGTAGTGGGTGCTTTTTACATGCCACCAGCACAGGTGCCAGGCGAGGCTGGCAATGGCCATGGTTGGTTGGCACCTGTGCCGGTGGCATGTAAAAAAAAGTATGGCTCTGTAAAAAGGTGGTACAAAACCCACCATTGACTATTTGAAAATTCTGCCATTCCACTCAATAGAGAAGTTAGAGAAATAAGTTTTCCTGTTGGACAGTGAGCACAGTGTAATCTTTAACAATGGTATTATCAAATCTTGTTATGTCAGGCTGGTTTTCAGAAATGGTGTGGGAACAACTCAACATATGACTACAATTACTATGTTCTGTCCTTGTTCGTACTGCAACACTCCCAAGTCTATACTAGGATGCTGGTCCCTCGACTACTGAAGATAAGGTAATATAATTGCTAATCTGATGATGCTCATCCGGACAGAAACATGTGTCCATGACTGTCCTCAAGTGTCACCATATCTTTCTGAATTTGATGTAGACTTTCTGTAGAAAGATAGTGTGGCTATTTATTTTTCTAAGAATCATCCAAAGTTGATAGTTTTGCTTGAAAGAAACCTGTGAAACCGTATTTCATATTTTAAATAAAGAACAAAAAAAAAAAGAGATTTATCACATTTTAATTTATTTCATGAAAAAGATATGAGAAAAATATAAAATTGTGGGGGAAAAATTGGAAAATATATTTCAGTAAAAATTTCTGCAGACATTTAATGTTGTTTTCCTGAAAGGCCTCAATACGCATAAACTAAATGATGATTTTAAAAAAATATGTTTGTATTTAAATATTTATATATATACAGCAGTATTGATTTGTGGCATATGAAATTATGAAAGCTGGTAAAGGATTCAAAAACAAATATTTATATGAAAGGACAAGATCGAAAAAAAAAAGAGGGAAAAGAAAAATGGTTGGCAAGATTTTGAAGAATAAAGATTAAGTTGTTGTTAGTCTTATGTTGTATATTTTAGGAATAAGTAAACAAGAACTGCAAACTAATTATCTTTTGGGAAATTTTTGTGAGACAGAAACCTGTGTGAAATATAAGTTAAAGAAACTGTAAGAAGTCTTATATTAGAGATGTTGGTCAAATGGTGAGCTGGCAGAACCATTAGCAATGCCAGGCAAAATGCAAAATACTTGGTGGCATTTTGTCCATCTTTATGTTCTGAGTTCAAATTCTGTCAAAGTCAACTTTGCCTTTTTTTCCTTTCAGATGGGCATATGGCATATTGGCGTAGTGGTTTTATCAATTCCTTTCAGGGTTGATAAAATAAGTGCCAGTTGAGCTATGGGAGTCGAGTTAATTGATTTGGGCCTTCCCCCAAGTATGCTGGCCTTGTGCCATGGCCAATGCCAGTACCCCCAGACTGGCTCCCATGCCAGTGGCACATAAAAGGCACCATCCAAACGTGGTCGATGCCAGGTCTGCCTGACTGGCTCCTGAACCAGAGGCACATAAAAAGTACCAACCGATCATGACCGATGCCAGTATCCCAGATTAGATCCCATACTGGCAGCACGCAAAAGGCACAATCAGAATGTGGTTGATGTTAGGTCTGCATGGCTGGCTCCCATGCAAGTGGCATGTAAAAACCACCAGCCAATCATGACCAATGCTAGTACTCCCTGACTGGTTCCCATGCCGGTGGCACATAAAAAGTACTATCTGAACATGGTTGAGTCCATAAAACAGGATTTGACTACACCTCCATTTAGAGCATAGTTTAAGCTATCTTTTCGTGGAAGAAGGTTTATGTTCCTATAACCTGTGTTAATTCTGTAACCCTTTAAAATGGAAGATAAGAAAGTTCATTTACGGCACTTGATGCTTTGGGAACCAGACAAAAATTGCTGCAGCTCAGCTGGGATGTGTTGCTCCACCCTCCATATTCACCAGATATTCCTCCTTCGGATTTCCACTTATTCAGGTCTCTACAGAATAGTCTTAATGGTAAAAATTTCAATTCCTTGGCTGACGTAAAAAGATACCTTGATGAATTCTTTGCCTTGAAACCATCCTCAATTCTGGGAAGAGGGTATTTTCAAGTTAAAGGAAAGATGGAGATGCATTGTGCAACAGAATAGTTCATATTTGGTTGATTAAAAATGTAATGACAAGTATTTATTGACCTTTTTCTTTCCTTTAAAAATTGGCACAAACTTTCTAGGCAACCCAATATTTAACTATGATATATTGGCACTGTAATCAGCAGCAAATATTTGAGGAACTATTGACTGGACAGAAATGTATGTTGTCTACTATTAACGCTAGTTTCTAAAGAATGATGAACAAAAATAAAGGTGGGAAAAAAAAATAAAATAATAATAATAATAATAATTAGTATCAGATAACAAAAAGTTATTAAATAAATCTGAAAACAAATACAAAATTTGCATATAAAAATGATCGCACAAAGAAAAGGAACTATCTTGGTTGTAAATTTCTTATACCAAACAATTTATTACTTCATGAAAATTATTTAGAATCAGGTGTTTTATGAGTAAGAAAAGAAAAATTTATGCTAATTGAATTTCTAAAGCATTAGAGATATTTTGCACAAGTGCTACAAATAAACTATTGATCCTGTCGGTAGATAAAATGTTGTACGTGCAATGATTTACTTGAAAGATAAAATTCCACGCTGATAGAAATGAATTATTAGTACTTTCTCTGTGATAAAGTACCAAGTTAAATTTCTAATTTTTCCTTTTGTTTGTTTGTTTGTTTGTTTGTTTTTTTGACACTGTCTAGAGTCTCGTTAATTAGTGATAACATAACGAATCACAGAAAGAAGTAATGTATTAAATAAAGTTTACTTTACACTTGGTATTTTCACATAAAGGTGCATAGTCTTGTAGCTAAGGTGTTAGACCCGTGATCATAAGAACGTGGGTTTGATTACAAGCGCAGCAGGAACGTGTTGTGGCCTCAAGCAAGGTACTTCACCTTACACTGCAATATGCTCAAGTGAAATGAGTACCTGTCAAGTGCTGGAGCTGATCCCTCTGCCTCCAGTTGTCATATTTTTTTTTTTTTTTTTTTTTTTTTGTACTTGTTTCAGTCATTGACTGCGGCCATGCTGGAGCACCGCCTTTAGAGTGGTGAAAGAGTACAGCAGGGATCACCACCTCCTGCCGGGCCTCGTGGAGCTTTTAGGTGTTTTTTCGCTCAATAAACACACACAACGCCCGGGCTGGGATCGAAACCGCGATCCTCCGACCGCAATTCCGCTGCCCTAACCACTAGGCCATTGTAGAAATCTTTGGATTTCTACAAACAAACTGACAGCCTTTATTTACTGATAGGGTTGATTTAAAACTGGGATTAAATGATAAGAGTATAACAGTGTCACCCACGCAGTTTCACTGATAATCTCTCTCTCTCTCCTCCACCTCTCTCTTTCTCTCTCTCTCTCTGGTAAGAAGCTTGCTTCCCAACCACATGGTTCTGGGTTCAGTTCCACTATGTGGCACCTTGGCTAAGTGTCTTCTACTATAGCCTTGGGCTGACCAAAGCCTTGTGAGTGAATTTGGTAGATGGAAACTGAAAGAAGCCCATCACATATATGTGTGTGTGTGTGTGCATGTCTTTGTGTCTGTGTTTGCCCCCTACCATCGTTACTTAATAACCGGTGTTGGTGTGTTTACATCTCTGTAACTTAGCAGTTCAGCAAAGAGACAGAATAAGTACTAGACTTAAAAATAAGTCCTGGGGTCAAATTGTTCAACAAAAACACTTCAAAGTGATACTCCAGCATGGGCACAGTCAAATGATTGAAACAAGTAGATGAATAAAAGAATACACCGTTATTGCAAGTCTGATGAAGTGCCACTCTAATGTCTAAAGCCGTAAATATTATATACATCTTCACTATGAACTTTTTGCATAAACTGGCATTGAAAGCAGACTTGGTATAGAAACAATTGTAATTGATCATTAAAGATGTGTGAAAGTCTTTCTTTGTCTTATTATTTAGATTATTTATCATCATCATCATCATCATCGTTTAACGTCCGCTTTCCATGCTAGCATGGGTTGGATGGTTCAACTGGGGTCTGGCAAGCCCGAAGGCTGCACCAGGCCAGTCAGATCTGGCAGTGTTTCTACAGCTGGATGCCCTTCCTAACGCCAACCACTCCGAGAGTGTAGTGGGTGATTTTATGTGCCACCGACACAGGTGCCAGACGAGGCTGGCAGACGGCCACGCTCGGATGGTGTTTTTTATGTGCCACCGACACAGGTGCCAGACGAGGCTGGCAGACGGCCACGCTCGGATGGGGTTTTCTTATGTGCCACCGACACAGGTGCCAGACGAGGCTGGTGAACGGCCACGCTCGGATGGTGTTTGTTACGTGCCCTATATGGATATATATATATATAACTTATAAATAAGGGCAAACGAAAAAATTTCAAATGCCAAATATGCCGAAATTAGACACATTGTCCATAACCATATAATTTATCACAACAAGCATGGGTATGAGTAAGTATTTCATTTATTTCTTTAGCCGCATTTATCACTGACGAAGAGAGGGTTCTTATGAACTAACCCTGAAATCGGTCTTATACGGTAATAATGGAATTTTTTTAGAGATTTCTGTCGACCTTTTCGAGTAGCGTGCTTATTGTGATAAATTATATGGTTATGGACAATGTGTCTAATTTCTGCATATTTGGAATTTGAAATTTTTTCATTTGCCCTTATTTATAAGTTGTTTATAAATTTAACCTTTAATGGTATTTTTTAATATGCTGGCCATTGATAACATTTTTTTTTTCGAAAAAAATTTTATCCTACATTTGATGTAAATTTATATATATACTAGCAGTATCGCCCGGCGTTGCTCGGGTTTGTAAGGGAAATAACTATATAAGCATTTTTAGAGAGTTACTTCCCTTATAAATTCGGGCTTTCTTAGCCATTTTTGTTTTGGTGTCTTCAAGCCATGAAGTCGTTGTTCTAAAAGAACGCTGGTTTCCTTCACAACGCATTACGACGTTGATTTCTTTACACTCCCTTCCCCACAGCTTCACGAGGGAGGGAAGGGGGAGAAGCAAACAGGTGCAGCTGTGAGCGTGGACGCCAACTCCGCCGCCATCGACATACGATGCATTTTATGCATTAAAAGGGAATAAAAAATGATGTTAAATTATTTTTAAAATCGTAGACTCATCGTTGACGTAGACTAATAGTCAGACGGGCTCGATATGAATCACGACTATAAGATACCCGAATTTGGTTAAACTGCACCGCAAAATGTGGGAGGAGTTAGGAATCTAAATCGAAGGGGACAGACACTCACACAACTAGAGTTTTATATATATAGATATATATATATATATATATTAATGTTTGTTTTTATGGTATGATAGAGACAATTTTACATTAAATTGGAGATTTACTCAATACATTTGGTAGAGTACAAATTTATCACTCTTTGACAAAAATAGTATTGATAGCATTTTGGGATTTTTTGTATGTGTTGTAGATTGAGTAGATTGTGTTAGAAAGCAAACAGTTATAAATTTTCTAGTATAATTTGTCTGACTTGGCCAATTTTATAAACACATTTGGGCTTCTTGTTTGATTGAGTGCTGGAAAGTACAATGTATGATATTAGGTTATGGCAAATAATTGAGACCATTCATACTGTGTTTCCTGATATACAAGTCAACATAGAATATAGTGTAAACATGTAATGCAGTATTTCTCAACCATTTCTTGTCTAAGGACCCCTCTGGTTTCTATTTTACTGGCAGACTCTCCTAGTTATTCATTGTTAACAAAATCATATTTTTGTAATAATGTAAATAAAAATTGTTGAAGTATTTTGTGGATTGTAGAAGTATAACCAATTCATTGCTCATAAATTTTAATAACAAAATCTTGTATAGACCCCCAAGGGTCAGTTGGACCCTGGTTGAGAATCTCTGATGGAGTGTAACCATTCAGACATTGTCTTTTACTCTTTTACTCTTTTACTTGTTTCAGTCATTTGACTGTGGCCATGCTGGAGTACCGCCTTTAGTCGAGCAAATCCACCCCAGAACTTATTCTTTGTAAGCCCAGTACTTATTCTATCGGTCTCTTTTGCCAAACCGCTAAGTTACGGGGAAGTAAACACACTACCATCGGTTGTCAAGCGATGGTGGGGGGACAAACACAGACACACATACATATATACAACAGGCTTCTTTCAGTTTCCGTCTACCAAATCCACTCACAAGGTTTTGGTCGGCCGGAGGTTATAGTAGAAGACACTTGCCCAAGGTGCCACACAGTGGGACTGAACCCAGAACCATGTGCTTGGTAAGCAAGCTACATACCACACAGCCACACCTGCACCTATACTTACCACATAGCCACTCCTGTCTATATCTTTCCAAATCTTGCTGCATTCAACTGGAATTTTTGGCTTTCCAAAGTTGTCTAGATGTTTAAGCTGACCTACATTTTTGGGCTGGAAATTTTAGTTTGAAAAATTTTGATTTGTATACCAGAATGTATGGTATGATGGTCAAGAGGGAAGAGACGCAGCTGAGATGCAAGCAAAAAATAAAAGAAAAAAAGAAAAATCATTTCCAATGAAAGAATTCAATACAATTGTTAAAAATTTTTTTTCTTTGAGGTGGAAAACAAATGCAAGTCTGATACACTAATCAGAAAACATATTGAAACTACATTTAGCTTCAATCATAATACAATAAGAAAGAAACAAGAAAAACAGTAACAAACTTCTCTGTTACAATATTTAGTCAAATAACAAACAAAAAAAAACATGAAATATTTTTTTTTTTTAGCATAAGCTTAGGCAAGTCAATAATATTGTAAGCATAAACTTGTGTGCAATTCAAAACTTTTCTTTGTTTATGCATAATCTAAATCTACAATCAGGTGCCTTTTTTGCATAAGGTATTATGGGAAATGAAAGATTTAGTAATTTTGAAAGACGTCTACCGATAATTTTACTTATATTTATATATTCAAACAACTGCTGTTTTGAATAATGCAACGTTCTTGTAGCTTGTAATGAGTGTTTCGGCGAATCAACAGAAATTAGACACATGTGTGCATGTGTGTGTGTGCTTACATACTTACATACATATACTCATTCATACATACATATATATATGTATATATATATATATATATATATATATATATATATATATATATATATATATATATATGTATGTATATATATATCATGTGATATATATATATGCAATATGACCATTCCGAATATAACAATATCTGTTTCAACACACGACTTCACATAAAAATTCTTGCACAACAATATTTAAACGTACTAATATATAATATATATATATATATATATAATATATATATATATATATATATATACACACTAGCAGTATCGCCCGGCGTTGCTCTGGTTTGTAAGGAAATAACTATAAAGCATTTTTAGAGAGTTATAGCCAAAAAATGGAAAAAAAATGATGGTAAATTTTTTTTAGTTAAAAAGGTCGAGTTGCGTCCCCTAGACAATCTGTGGTTTGTGCTTCTTATTCTCGACCCCATGTCGAATTTATCGATTTTTTTCAGAACTGGGGGAACTTTTCAAAATTTTCGCTGCGTTAGTTTTGAATTATGACATTGGGCTATGTGTGTGTCAAGTTTCATCAGAATCGGTTGAAAGCCGTGGTCAGGGTGAGGGTACAACCTAACAGACACACAGAAACACACACAGACAAACTGCCGTTTATATAGAGAGAGATAATAAATAGTAAATAATATAATATATATATATGCATGTATGAGTACAGGACATCACCAATGGTGCAAACAACATGAAATATATGAACAAATGAGTTAAATACGCAAGCAATGAGAAAAAATGGTAAAGAGAACAAGTAAGCACAGAAGAAGGACCCTTCATCAGTTGTCAGCTGTCTGTCTACTCTTCATTTCAAGCATTCAATGAAAATGTCATTTTCTATTTTTTCCTTGTTGTTTACATATTTAATTCATTTGTTTACATATTTCATGTTATTTGCACCATGGTGATGTCCTGTACTTATATATGCATGTATATATATTATATATAATTATATAATATGAATATATAGATGTCTATCCCTCTCTCACTCTCTATCCTTCTTTGTCTCTCTCTCTGTCTTTGTCTCTGTCTCTGTCTGTCTGTCGTCTCTCTCTCTCTCTCTCTCTCTCTCTCTATATATATATATATATATATATATATATATTATATATTTATGTATATTATTGTATGATTAAAATACACTTACACACACACATACATACAGACTTATAGGCAACCACCAAAAATATTCAGTAATATATTATGGTGCAGGCCTTTATATTCTGAGTTCAAATTCTACCGAGGTTGACTTTGACTTTCATCCTTTTGAGGTCAATAAAATAAGTACCATTTGAGTACTAGGGTCGATGTAATTTACTTACAATCTATCCCAGAATTGCTGGCCTTGTGCCAAAATTTGAAACCAATATTTTGGTATATGCTAGCAAGTCATCCTGATTGGTCAGACATTCCCTCTATATATCTTTATAAACCTGAATTTTCTTTTAATACTTTTGTTTTTGCAGTAATGATCAATTACTAAACCTTTGCCTAATTACTCACTATCAAAAATTTCTAGTTAATTAGCATACAATTAATTTTTTTTTTTTTTCAAATGCTTCTCACTCTGTTCTCCACTTTTGCAAGCAAAATGCCCGCTTTCTGAATTCAGGCCCAAATTATTTTTCTGTGTATGTACGTTATGTGTGTGTGCATGCACATACCGAAAGAAGACCATCTGTGGCGGCGAGCTGGCAGATTAGTTTGCAAGCCGGGCGAAATGCTTAGCGGTATTTCATCTGCCGTTATGTACTGAGTTCAAATTCTGCCAAGGTCGACTTAGCCTTTCATCCTTTCGGGCTCGATAAATTAAGTACCAGTCATGCACTGGGGTCGATGTAATCGACTTAAGCCCTTTGACTGTTCTTGTTTGTCCCCTCTATGTTTAGTCCCTTGTGGGCAATAAAGAAATAAGAAGACCATCTGTGTGTGTGTGTGTGTGTGTGTGTGCGTGCGCATGTGTGCATGTGTGTGTGTGTCTTTGTGTTTGTATTTGTCCCCTCTATGTTTAGCCCCTTGTGGGCAATAAAGAAATAAGAAGACCATCTGTGTGTGTGTGTGTGTGTGTGTCTGTTTGTATTTGTCTCCAACCAATACTTCACAACGATGTTGGCTAGTTTATATCCCTGTTACTTAGAAGTTCAACAAAATATCTGACAGAATAAGTAACCAGACTTTAAAAAAAAATGTATTGGGGTCAGTTTGTTCAACTAACCTTTGAAAGTGGTGCTCCAGCATGGCTACTGTTGAATAACTGAAACAAGAAAAAGAATAAAATGCTTTCTTTTCTTTTTTTTATCAACCTCAGTGTACACAATGATTTTTATTAGCATCAGTGCACAAAACGATATTTTTTCTATATTATTTGAAAATCATCACAATTTATTTGTTTCAACTAAAATTCGATGCCTTATTGATTTAGTTATGGTGACATTATAAAGTTATTGGAAAAGGAATGGGTCTCCAGGAGCTTTAAAAGCTAACAAGTGAACTGCCTTGACTTTTGGCAATTACTGTATTTGCCAGTGCATAAGATGCATCTCTATTTTGCGAGCGTATTTTGTGGGGAAAAAAAGACCACAGACCACAGACCACTGAAACATATAAAAGAATAAAAAAAATAAAAGAATATCGTATCATTATTGAAAGATATTTTAAAGTGGTTTTGCCAGGAAAATTCTGTGCATGTAAATGCAATGTTGTGACAGAATACTGGAATAAAATATAAAACCATAATTTTATTTATTATAAAATTACGGCTTCAAACTTTATTCCAGTATATAAGTACTGTATTTCAGCTTTATCTTCTTTCAGATCAGTTGCAGAGTTGTTTATATTTTTGTCAACAAAATTGCCATACAGGATATAAAACTAATATTTGTGGCCATGTTGTTATATAACTACTATCAAACTCCAGAGCAGCACGTTCATTGTAAATAGCTGACAGGCAAGAATTTTTCTTATAGATAATTAAAAAAAATGTTTCTTAAAGGTGACAAAGTCTGTAAATTATATAAGACACGTATCAGGTGTGGGTTGTTCATGCCAATATACCATAAGCAATTTTTCGTATGTTTGTGCAAGCAAACTGATATTTTGGCTTGTTTTCAATATTTAATTATAAGTAACAATTACCATGCCTAGCAGACATGCTTATTTGGCTTTCTAACCTTTGACATTTTGTCACGTCTTCCATAATACAGTCATATTAGATGCAGAACAACTGTTTGACAGATTTAAAAATAAAAGCTGCATCTTATACGCTGGCAAATATGATAACTAAAATTTAGTTTCACTTCAAATTACTTGAGATATATTTCACTTTTGAAGGGAAAATATTTTCAAGATTCTTTGAATTTCTTGTTCTTTTGACTTTTCATTTGCTCAATTTTTTTTTTACTGGTTTCAGTGATTAGACTACGGCCATGCTGGGGCACCACTTTGAAGAATATTTAGTTGAACAAATTGTGCCCAGAATTGTTTTTTAAGCCTGGTACTTATTCTACTGGTCTCTTTTCCTGAACTGCTAAGTTATTGGGACATAAACACACTAACACTGGTTGTTAAGCAATGGTTGGAGACAGACACACAGAAGCCTCTTTCAATTTCTGTCTACCAAATCCACTCACAAGGCTTTGGTCAACCCAAGGCTATAGTAAACCACACTTGTCCAACATGCCATACAGAGGGATTGAACCTAGAACACTGTGGTTGGGAAGCAAACTTCTTACCACACAGCCACGATTCTGGAGTATTATTCTAATTATATTTTAAGTATTACCATAAATTTATTATCATTAACCCAGAGCATTTAAAAATGATTAATACATTTTGGAGTGGGGGTTTTTTTTTCTGATATAAAACAAGAGTTGCATTTCTTATTGAGAGTTAATTTTCAGCAAATTAATAACTAAAATTAGAAAATCTTTAATTAAGCATAATTTAATTTTTTCATTTTGATTTCAACAACTTTTTTACAGTAGTCATTAAAAATTTCATGTCTAAAACTGTTGACAATGTCAATTTATTTTTCATGAAAAATATCTCATGATTAATCCCATCCTATTCAACATGAAAATGTAATAAAACATCTCTTCACTTACTGTCAGTTTCTATTACATTCCAGTATCATTAATTATAGTTTGTATCTTTTAAAACATACTGGAGTAATTTATTCCAATGATTAGAATATTTTATATTGTCAATATTTTATATGCAAGCACTATCCAAATGCGATCGATGCCAGGGACGCCTGACTGGCTCCTGTGCTGGTGGTATGTAAAAAGCACTATCTGAATGGGACCGATGCCTGTGTCCCCTGACAAGGTCCTGTGCTGGTGGCATGTAAAAAGCACTATCTGAATGGGACCGATGCCTGTGCCCCCTGACTAGGTCCTGTGCTAGTGACATGTAAAAAGCTCTATCCGAATATGATCGATGCCAGGCCCGCCTGACTGATTGGCTACCATGCTGGTAGTATGTAAAAAGCCCCATCTGAACATGATGGATGCCTGTGCCTTCTGACTGGCTCCTATGCAAATGGCATGTAAAAAGCACTATCTGAACATGATCGATGCCAGGCCCACTTGACTGGCTACCATGCTGGTGGCATGTAAAAAGCACCATTTGAATGTGGTTGATGCCATGTCCCCTGACTGGCTCCTGTGCCGGTAGCATGTAAAAAGCATTATCCAACTGTGATTGATGCCAGGATTGCCTGACTGGCTCCTGTACCAGTGGCACATAAAAAGCACCATCTCAACGTGGTTGATGCCAGTACTCTCTGACTGGCTCCTGTGCCAGTGGCACATAAAAAGTACCCACTACACTCTCTGAGTGGTTGGCATTAGTAAGGGCATCTAGCTGTAGAAACCTTGCCAGATCAGATTGGAGCCTGGTGCAGCCACTGGCTGTCCAGACCTCAGTAAAACCGTCCAATCCATGCCAGCATGGAAAACGGATGCTAAACAATGATGATGATAATGATGATGATGTCAAATTCTCACTCATTAGTTCTACATTCATAAAAGAATCCTAATCATTGATACTTTTTTCCCCTTAGATTTGCATGGATTGGATGTATGTATGCAACAGATCTATCCTATTATACATTTAATCTCAATATTTTTCTTCTGCAAAGTGGCAAGCTGGCAGAAACGTTAGCACACCAGGTGAAATGCTTTTCGGTATTTCATATGTCTTTATGTTCTGAGTTCAAATTCCGCTGAGGTTGACTTTGCCTTTCATCCTTTTGGAGTCAGTATATTAGTACCAGTTGCATACTGGGGTCGATCTAATCAACTAGCCCCTGCCCCCCACCCAAATTTTGGGCCTTGTGCCTAGAGTAGAAAAGAATATTTATTTCATCAAAGGCAGCGAGTGTATGTATGTGTATGTGTGCATTTGTGTTTGTGTGTGTGTGTGTGTGTGCATGTATGTGTTTCTGTGTATGTGCATGTGTGCATGTGTGTATGTGTGTATGCATATGTGTGTGTTTGTGTGCAAGAGTATGTAGTCCAGAGGTTAGTGTGTTACACTCGTGATCATGAGACTGTGATTTCAATTCCCAGACTGAGCGATGAGTTATGCTCTTCAACAAAACACCCCATCCCATGTTGCTCTGCAGTATCTTCAACAGCTGATGTGTCACACACTTGTGTTTTGCACACTTGTGTGTTGCACACTTGTGTGCACCAGTTAAGTCAATGTTGGTTTGATGGAAGGAGAGAGAGAGAGCTAATATGCAGCACAAGCATTTGATCGCAATACACAAATCCTCTATGCACGTTATCCAAGAAACCGCAGAACATACATCTGTCATCTATGACAGAAAAGTCCATGCACACACACACACACATTTATGGTAGTGGTGGCAGGGATAATGGCAGCGGTGAGGACGATCATCTTTATCCGCTGACAGCAAGAAAGTAAAGATTATAAATCACCAAACACCCATTGCAATTATATCTCGCTGCAAAAGTGCGGCTGAGAAAAATACACATGGAATCTGCAGGTAATATGGCATCAGAGGATAGTTAAAAAGTAATAAATAAACGCTATACTTTGCATAATAATAATAATAATAATAATATTAATATTGATGATGAGGATGATGATGATAACAACGACGACAATAGTAATAATGATGATGATGATGATGATGATGATTATAATAATAATAATAATAATAATAATGATAATAATGATGATGATGATGATGACGATTATAATAATAATAATAATAATAATAATAATAATAATAATAATAATGATAATGATAATTATTATAATAATAATATAATAATAATAATGATAATAATAATAATAATAATGATAATAATAATAATGATGATGATGATGATGATGATGATGATAATAGTAGCATTTGATTAAAGATTTAATATTGTAGAATCAAAGAGATTCTCTTTTTCATGGTTGCAGAACATGACTGATGTTCTTGGGAAATATTTATCAATGATTTTAATGTCTTCTGAATTAAATCTAGGATGAAAGATTTGGAAATCTCTAATAAAAACAGTTGTCAATTATATAATGCTGTGATAGCTTAACAGAATTGTTGTGGCAATAAAATAAAATGCAGTGCAGTAGTTAGTTACAGCTATTCATTTGTTCCTAGTTCAAATCCAAGTGAAGGCAATTGAAAATCTATTCTTTCAAAGGTTGGTGAAATACAAAATTGGGATTAAGTTTTAACTGATTGTAATTCTTCCCACAAGAATTTTTTTAAAATCTTTGTGTCAATGTAAGATGTCAAGCATATTGTAATGTTGTTATTGACATTGGTGAATCATACAAGGTGACGGGCTGGCTTGTCAGCTCCTGTCAAACTATTCAGCATAACCCAGGGTTTCAAATCCCAATTGAGAGCCAGGATTAATCATTCAACCATAGGTCCATAACAGATTGTAAAAGCTGTTAGGCACATTACTTGGTTATATCACTGGTACCAGTGCCACATAAGAAACTCGGAATCCGAGTTTGATTCCAGGCAGTGACCTGAATAATAATAAGAAGGAGGAGGAGGAGGGGTGGGGGATGGGGGAAGAGGAGAGAAGAAGAAAAGAAGGAGAAGGAGGAGGGGGATAAGGAGAAGGAGGAGGAGGAGAAGAAGAAGAAAAGAAGAAGAAGGAGAAAGAGGAGGAGAAGAACAAGGAGAAGGAGGAGGAGAAGAAGAAGAAGGAGAAGAAGAAGAAGAAGAAGAAAAGAAGGAGGAGGAGGAGGAGGAGGAGAAGAAGAAGAAGAAGAAGAAGAAGAAAATCAAAAAAATACCTCAGCATTGAGAACCCAGATTCAAAATTTCCCCAAGACACCTGATGAAGGCTGGAGGATATATCAGCCGAAACGTTGTGTTAACAACAAACAAACATTGACTGGCACCCCTCTCAGAGGAATTGTTATGAAACTAGTCTTAGGAGTCTTAAAGGTCCAAGAAAAAAAAAAGGAAAAAAAAACAGGGGCAGGTAACAACGTCAGACCAGCTTGATGCATTAAGTCTATCATTACAAGAAGAACTCTTGTTTGTAGTCCTTCAATTTGTTTTAGACATCATTGCCAAAACCACGAACAACATCACTGATAACAATGTTTTCTTTGTGTTGTATCTTCTAACTCTTCCCCTAATTAATTCTTGTCTCCTACATGTCTCCTTGTATTTGTTTCATACTCATTTCTTGTGCTTTCAACCTTTCTTTCTGTCTCTCTTGGCTTCACATATTCCCCCCCGCTTATCTGCGCTCTATCTTATCAACACCAATCTTTCTATATCTAATGCTGTCTTTGAGACAGTCTCTCTCTTGCTTTTTTTTTTTTCTTTCTGTTTTCTGTAATAATGCCATTATTTTAATATTTAGCAGATGAAAATTACCCGCTTTTTAATTAACTGTGATGGAAAAAAGTAAAAAAAAAAAAAAAAGAAGAAACGATCGAGAAGATAAGATTATGTTTATAGCTGATGACCATGCCTAAGGAGGTTAATTGTCTGTGGAGTAAGAGAGGGAAGGATTGAGGTGGAGAAGAAGAAGAAGAAGAAGAAGAAGAGAGATTAAAAGAGAAAGGAGGAGAAGAGAAAGAAATTAAAGATAGAACAGAGAGTGAGTGAGGATGAGAGAAAGGGAGACGGAGAGAGAGGTGGTGTGGGGAATGACACTATACCTATTGACATCAAGATAGCAATTCGCAATTTCTGTAGAACTTTAAATGAGTAATACAATCTCAATTTCTACTCTATCTATCTATCTATCTATCTATTTATCTATCTATCTATCTATCTATCTATCTATCTATCTATCTATCTATCTATCTATCTATCTATCTGTCTATCTGTCTATCTATCTATCTATCTATCTATCTATCTATCTATCTATCTATCTATCTATCTATCTATCTATCTATCTATCTATCTATCTATCTATTATCTATCTATCTATCTATCTATCTATCTATCTATTTATCTATCTATCTATCTATCTATTTATCTATCTATCTATCTATCTATCTATCTATCTATTTATCTATCTATCTATCTATCTATCTATCTATCTATTTATCTATCTATCTATCTATCTATCTATCTATCTATCTATCTATCTATCTATCTCTCTCTCTCTATATATATATATATATTTCACATAAAAAGCATTGGTGTGGGTGTTGGTGCCACATAAAAAGCACTGGTTATGTAGTCATGTAAAATGCACCCAGTACATTCTGTGGAGTGGTTGGCATTAGGGATACATACATACATAATACATACATGCATGCACGCAAACATACACACAGACACATACATGCATACATACACACACATACATATATGCATGCATACATGCATAATACATACCTGCATACATGCATACATACAAACTACATACATGCATGCATGCATACATACATGCATACATACATACACATACATACATACATGTATACACATACATGAGGGGGATTTCTCCCTGGAATAGTCTGAGGATAGGGAAGGGGAGGAGGGGGATAATTTCCTGGAAAAGTCCGAGGATGAGGAAGTGGAGGAGAAGGAGTACTTCCTAGAAAAATTCAATGGATGAGGGTGAGTACTTCCTGGAAAAGTCCGAGGATGGGGAAGGGGAGCACTTCCTGGAAATGTCCGAGGATGGAGGAGGGGTAGTTCCTAGAAAAATCCGAGGGTAGAGGAGGGGATGTAATTCCTGGAAAAGTCCGAGGATGGAGAAGGGGGGATGGGAAAGTCTGATGATGAAGAAGGGGAGGAGTGGGATTACTTCCTGGAAAAATCCGAGTATGGGGAGGGGGAAGCGGGGAAAGAGGAGGATGGGGAGTACTTCCTGGAAAATTCTGAGAATGGTGTGCTACTAGATGCAGGAGAAAAAAAAATGAATGTGGCGTAAGAGGCAGCAGAAGTTCACCATTATCTTCTGCCAGAGCCATGTGAAGTAACCTTCATACTGATACGTTTTTATATATGTTCTATATCAGCACAGTAACTACTAAGTCGTTTTGCTTGATATACTTATATCCAAATTTATTTATAACAAATTACTTACACCATAGAGTAACAATGATAATTTTCTAAATAGATGAAATGCCATGATTACAAAGGCTTTGTTCTGCTTTTTATGTTATTATTTTCATTGTCTGAATTTTCCTATAATTGCAGGCTTTGTTATGTTGATACTTCACAAATGTTGTTTTGTCCACACAGAGAGAGAGAGAGGAAAATGTCGAAAAGCTATGAAAAGGTATACAAGCTTTTTATTCTCTTTGTTCTTTTCATTTGCTTTTATTTCACAATTGAAAAATTACGTGTGTATACAATTTAGATATTCACTAAGCTACTTGCATAACGAGAAATAGTATGGTGATATTGACTATGCAGTCATGTGCTGCAAATGAATAGTTTTACAATAGTAATGTAGGCGTCGTGGCACATGGCCTAGTGGTTAGAGTAGTGGACTTGGGGTCGAGGGATCATGGCTTCGAATCTCAGATCGGGTGTTGTGTGTGTTTATGAGCGAAACACCTAAGCTCCTTAACCCTTTTATTACCGTATTTATTTTGAGATGCTCTGTGTTTCTTTCAATCACTTTAAATATAACAAAGAATTTAGTAAAATAACTTAGTTATCATTAATCTAGTGTTAGGAACATAAATTGTGACTAAGGTTTGGTGGAAGATTTTAATTCCAAAAATTCTGAAAACAAGACATTTGTACTACAGAGCCAGAGCCGGTTTCAGCTGGGTTGGTAACAAAAGGGTTAAAAGATCTATCAGTATAAAGAGAAAATGGTAAGTGTAATAAAAGATGTTCATTGATGAAGAACCCAAACTTCTCGTTCACTTACACACCTTTTCTTTTCCTCACGTGACCATCTTTCTTTTCCTACCCAATGTTCTAAGGACCTGACATCTACTGTCCCTCTCTTCTATCTTTTCTCTTTTCAAAGAAAATATTTCTTCCAGCATTCACCATTTTCCCCCTTGTTCCGGTGTAATGACCCTCCATGTTTGTTTTTGTTCGGTTTCCTTGTATGTTACCACTGTCCTACTTTTGTTCCCAACTTTGATGCTCCACAAAAACCAAAATTTATTTTGGAAGTTATGGGAGCAAGTGTCTTCAAAGACGCATTGTGTCCTTGAGCAAGACACTTTATTTCACGTTGCTCCAGTCCACTCAGCTGGCAAAAACGAGTAGTACCTGTATTTCAAAGGGTTGGCCTTGTCTCACACTGTGTTACACTGAATCCCTCAGTGTCTATGGAGTACTCACTGAATCCACATGTCTGTGGAGTGTTCAGCCACATGCATGATAATTTTCCGAGCAGATTGTTCCAGTAATCGGATCAACTGCAATCCCCATCATCAAGGACGTCCAGTCCTTAGAACTCGTTTCCACAGGTAGCATTAAATGGCTCTCATTGCAATTTTTTCACCACTCAAAACCATAAAATAAAGACTAAACTATTCAGTGACGATTGCACAAGTTGTATTGAATTAAGGAGTGGCTGTGTGGTAAGTAGCTTGCTTAGGCAATTGTCTTCTACTATAGCCTCGGGCCAACCAAAGCTTTGTGAGTGGATTTGGTAGATGGAAACTGAAAGAAGCTTGTCATATACATGTATATGTATATATATGTATGTGTGTGTGTATACATTTGTATGTCTGTGTTTGTCCCCCCAACATTGCTTGACAACCGATGCTAGTGTGTTTATGGCCCCGTAACTTAGCGGTTCAGCAAAAGAGACTGATAAAATAAGTACTAGGCTTACAAAGAATAAGTCTTGGGGCTGATTTGCTCAACTAAAGGCATTGCTCCAGTATGGCCACAGTCAAATGGCTGAAACAAGTAAAAGAGTAAAAGAGAATCAAAATAAGATAGATAGCTGGCAGAATCGTTAGCATGCCAGGAAAAATGTGTAGCAGCATTTTATCTGTCTTTACGCTCTGGATTCAAATTCTGCCAACATCAACTTTGCCTTTCGTCCTTTTGGAGTCGATAAAATAACTATCAGCTAAGCAGTGAGTCAATGTAATCAACTTACTCCCTCCCCTGAAATTGCTGGGCCTGTGCCAAAAATTTGAAATCAATGTAACATGGAGATAGAAGTTGCCAAAAATCAGTGAAAATCAAAAACGATCCTTTTGAGTCAACCTGGTATGTATATATTTTATATATCTGTGTGTGTGTGTGTGTGTATATATATATATATATGTATATATATACATATATATATATATATATATATATATATATTATATATATATATATATATATGTATATATAATGTGTGTATATATATATGTCTGTGTGTGTATATATATATATATATTATATATATATATATATATGTATATATATATGTTTTTATATATGTATGTATATATATGTGTGTATGTATATATATATATATATATATATATCTTATTTATTATAATGCATTACTCCTCTAACCTTTTGAGTGCTTCTTTTTGGATATATGATCCACTGACGATATATATATATAAAGAGAGAGAGAGAGAAAGATAATAGATTGTATATATTAATCTATGTGTATGTATATGTATATATTTATATATATATATACATACATGCATACATACATTTATATACATATATTACATTTGTATGTGTATGATGTGTGTGCTTTTATATATACATATATAGATAGTTCGATATACAGAGAGATATATATATACATAATCATATGCAAACCCACACACATTATATACATTATATAAACACACTTATGGATGAGTACCTGTCTGTAAACATGTAATGAATATATATACTCTTTTACTCTGTACTTGTTTCAGTCATTTGACTGCGGCCATGCTGGTGCACTGCCTTTAGTCGGGCAAATCGACCCCGGGACTTATTCTTTGTAAGCCCAGTACTTATTCTATCGGTCTCTTTTGCCGAACCACTAAGTGACGGGGACGTAAACACACCAGCATCGGTTGTCAAGCAATGCTACGGGGACAAACACAGACACACAAACACACACACACACAGATATATACATATATATACATATATACGACAGGCTTCTTTCAGTTTCCGTCTACCAAATCCACTCACAAGGCATTGGTCGGCCCGGGGCTATAGCAGAAGACACTTGCCCAAAGTGCCACGCAGTGGGACTGAACCCGCAACCATGTGGCTGGTTAGCAAGCTACTTACCACACAGCCACTATGTTAATGTTAATGATGTTTCAATCTTACTGAGTTATTCATCAGATTTATTCATTATTTATTCTCATGTGAAAGAATTCCATCTCGATTCAATAAAATATCAAACCATTCATTAATTAATGCTCAGTATGGTGCCTCAGCAGCATCTATCAGTTCGATCTACTTTTCTGTTATCACCTGTTCCGCTGCCAGAGAATTTCCACTGCATCAATAAATGGAAAGAAACTCATGCTTTACAGTTGCCAGAGTCAAAAACACTCCGTTCTGTCAATTGTTTTGATATTGTGAGAAAATGAAAGAGCTTCTACGTGAACACTTGGTATGCTAGAAACAGCAGTCAAATAAGCTTCAAATAATGTATATTAATGTTTTAAAAAATTAAACAGAATTACATATTAGTCATTATCATCATCATTGGTTTAATGTCCACTTTCTCTTGCTTGCATGGGTCGGTCAGAACTTGTTTGACTTTGCCTTTCATCCTTTTGGGATTGATAAATTAAATACCAGTTACGCACTGGGGTCCATGTAATCGACTTAATCCCTTTGTCTGTCCTTGTTTGTCCCCTCTATGTTTAGCCCTTGTGGGCACTAAAGAAACAAGAAATGTTAGCAAGCTGGGCAAAATGCTTAGCAGTATTTCGTCTGTCTTTATATTCTGAGTTCAAATTCTGCAGAGGTTGACTTTGCCTTTCATCTTTTTGGGGTCGATAAATTAAATACCAGTTGCATACTGGGGTCAATCTAATCGACTGACACCCTGCTCCTCAAAAATTTCCAGCCTTGTTCCTAGAGTAGAAAAGAATATATCTCTGTCAGTACAAAAAAGGGAATTACTAAAACTGGCATCTGTCCACCAACCTTAAGCAATGAGAAAAAGGACTTCGTTACAGCTGCTGCAGAAACTGTTTTGTATGAAAAAAACTGAGCTAGAGATAATAAAAGCATGGCCAGCTCACAGAAAAAAGTGTTTAGATCAACTTTCAAGCAGTGAAATTTTAGGAGATGAAAAAAGCCTTCGCAACTATTAGTAAGAATGAAGGAAATGCAAGAAATTAATTCTTTAGAAGAATCTTTTATGAAACAGTTGTTGTTGTCACGTTTACTGCTGAATGTACAAGTAATTTCTGCATCAGTAAAGGAATCACTGTTCTATCAATGAACCAGAAGAGTCAGCAGAAAGCATTTTCATCATTTTGCATCTAGCTTACCCTACTTCTTCAAAGTTGACAGCATTCTGAAGATTTACCAAAGGCAAAATTCAGGTTCTCAGGGAAAACACAGAATGTCTCACAGAACCTCATTTTTCCACACATTTAACTTCCCACTCAAAAAATTCTGTGCAAAAATGCTCCCCTAGATCTTGCAGGAAAAAAGAACATACCTAGCATTGGTATCATTACAGATTTGGCTTCTAAGCAATTGGGTATTGTAGACACCATGGATTTACAGGATCCTTAATTCTCTTAGAATAAGTAGCAAACTTTAAAAGACATAAATCCTGGGTCCAATTTCCTCCACTAAAACCCTTCAATGCAGTGCCCCAACATGGCCACATCCTAATGACTGAAACAAGTAAAAGATATAGTGATTTCAAATTTTGGCACAAGAGCAGCATTTTTTGGCAGGAGTGGGGAATGAGTCGATTACATCGACCCCAGTGTGTAACTGGTACTTAATTCATTGAGTCTGAAAGGATGAAAAGCAAAGTCAACCTCAGTGGGAACACAGAATGCAAAGACAGACAAAATGCTGTTAAGTATTTTAATCAGCATGCTAATGATTCTGCTAGCTTGCTGCCTTCATACAAGTAAAACAGTGCAATGGTAAATTCTTGTTAAACAGAAGCCACACCTTGATTCTCTTACCTGATATTTTGAATAAGTTTATTTTCAAAGCTGTTATGTTGATCTAATTCCTGCCATAACTTTGCTTATATTTCTCTATATCACCGAACTGTTTTTTATGGGTATACCTAATTAATGATATGAGCAAAAACAAAAAACAAAAAAAAAACAGTAAAATAGGAATTTTGTAAACAAAACTTAAAGATTGCAATGTTATGAAGTGTCAAGTCTTACGGTCATAAAATCAATTTCACCTATCAGATACACAAAACCCTTTGATCATATTCCAAACTGAAATTAGCAAACTCACACAATCCATTCATTAATTAGCATTTTATACAAGTAAGTAAATAAATAAATAAATAAATAAATAAATAAATAAGAAGTAATTTAGTTAAGCTAATCAAGTAACATATATCAGTGAAACAATAGGTTTTAATTTATTGTTTGGGTAATTATAAGCTAAAATTACTTCCAATGAGTGGAAGGAAATGTCCTTTGAATTTGTGAATATTTCCATGCTTGGTTTTGAGAGAGAGAGAGAGAGAGAGTAGAGGTGATTAGTGTATCAGTGTGGTTTTTCAAATTAATTGCAGATTTGAAAGATCTTGAGATAAGTATTATGGTTAAAACAACAACAAACAGCACAAAATAACAGTTTTGTTTCCCTTTTTTGAAAATCATTAAGATTATTAGTTGGTGACAAAGGATTGAGTTACTGCATAGCACCAGATGAGCTCATATATAAGGTGCAAAAACTTTTAATGATACAATGACAAGATAAATAAAAAACAGTGTATTAGGTTTACGCTTTGGGAAAAATAAAAAGAAAAGTGTTTTTATGCTTTGGGTATGTGCTCTTCTAAAGAAAGAATAGATGAGGAGAGGAAAACATTGAGAGTGAGCAAAACAAATTTGTCTCAATTAGATGGTCACTGCAGGTGATAAACACATACACACACAAACATACATGAAGGAAAAATTCATATCTGTCCTGTATCTTTTACTCGTTTAAGTCATTGAACTCCAGCCATACTGGGGTACCACTTTTAGGGGGTTTAAATGAGCAAATTGAACCTAATATTTTTTTTAATGTCTAGTACTTATTCAATCAGTATTTTTAGCTGGTCCACTAAGTAACACAGATATAAACAAACCAAGTGGTGGCAGCAATATACATACATATGTACACACACAGTTCAGCAAAAAGCAGCCGATAGAATAAGTACTAGGTTTACAAAGAATAAACCTGGGGCTTGATGTGTTCAACTAAAGGTGGTGCCCCAGCATGGCCACAGTCAAATGACTGAAATAAGTAAAAAAAATAAAAGAATATATGTATATGAGGGGGTGCTGAAAAGTTCCTGGCTTTAAGGGTATTGTGAAAGACCTGGTTGAAGGCCCAACCATCCAGGTTCTTCTACAGGACTTAGAAAAACTGAAGAACCATTGTATTTTCTTTTAGCCAAAGGCAAGAACTTTCCAGCCCCCACCCCATATGAGTGTATACTTCACTTTGTCTCTCACAACTGTTTGACAACTAGTGTTGGTTTGTTTACATCCATATAACATCCACATTGTTTGGCAGTTCAGCCAAAGTTGCTGATAGAATAAATGCCAAGCTTAAAAAAATAAGTATTGGGGTTGATTTCTTAAATTAAATACTTCAAGGCAGTCAGTGCCCCAGCGTGACCACAGTCTAATGACTGAAACAAGTAGAAAAAAACATGATGAAAGAAGATTGAATTGATAGCCAACTGAAATAGTCCTAATCACATGACTATCAGTTTAAGTCACATGACATGTTGATTATGTAAAATATCCAATACTACGACAGCATGAATGCTATTATTACTTGTCAGGTGTGACAGTGTAGGTGCAGGTGTGGCTGTGTGGTAAGAAGCTTGCTTCCCAATCACATAGTCCTGGGTTCAGTCTACCTAAGGTAGTGTTATAGCCTGTTATAGCCCCAGGCTGTTCAAAGCCACATGAATTAACTTGGTAGACAGAAACTAAAAGCCTGACATATATATATATGTGTGTGTGTGTGTGTGTGTGTGTGTGTGTGTGTGCGTGTGAATATATATATATATATATGTATATGGATATTTGTGTGTGTCTTTGTTTGTGTTTGTCCTCCCCACTCTGAGTTTGGCAAACAGTGTTGGTGTGTTTACATCCCTGTAACTAAGTGGTTCAGCAAAAAAGACCGATGAGTTTAAGTGCCAGGCTTTAAAAAAAATAAGTACTGGGGTTGATTTGTTTGACTAAAACCCTTCAAAGCAGTGCCCCAGCATGGCCGCAGCCAAATGGCTGAAACAAGTAAAAGATAGAAGATAAAAAGAAAGGACTGTAATACCAAATATTCTATAATTGTCAAATATATTTATGCTAAATCCTCGAAGTTGAATTATAAGAGATCACCAGAGCTGTGTGCACATGTGTATTGGCCTTTGATGGGACAGCTGGCTGTTTATTATGGACAGCAGTGAGTAGGGATATGGTCTCAGGGCCAAGAACACTAGAGGTCTCTACTGAGTCAGAGGGGATGTTTCAGCAAATCTTCAAGACGATGCCATTACCATTTTGTCTGCTGGTGCCAGAGAAGTAACTTATGACAACATTTAATTGCAGATTTCACAAAAGGGCTTTGTAGAGTATATAACATCATAACAACTCCATTAGTTGACAATCTCTTATTTCTTTATTGCCCACAAGGGGCTAAACATAGAGAGGACGAACAAGGACAAACAAAAGGATTAAGTCGATTATATCGACCCCAGTGCATTACTGGTACTTATTTAATCGACCCGGAAGGATGAAAAGCAAAGTCGACCTTGGTGGAATTTGAACTCAAAACGTAGCGGCAGACGAAATACCTATTTCTTTACTACCCACAAGAGAGGACAAACAAGGACAGACAAACGGATTAAGTCAATTATATCAACTCCAGTGCGTAACTGGTACTTATTTAATCGATCCTGAAAGGATGAAAGGCAAAGTCGACCTCGGCGGAATTTGATCTCAGAGCACAATGGCAGACGAAATACCACTAAGCATTTCACCCGATGTGATAACGTTTCTGCCAGCTCGCTGCCTTCCATTAGTTGACAATTTCTGAAGTACAGAACGTGTCTGCAATTAAATATTGGCTCCTTCAAATTATGGCTGAAATTACAATGTTCTTCATGCTTCAGAGATTACTATAGCCATCAGAGTTGTTAAAATAAATCAATCCTCTTATATTAAAGGGTAATTCTACGAAGACCTTTGATGAATTTATAATTCAGTTTGAAAGATATCTTCAACTTATAATGCCAGGCAGGAATAGTAAACTAGATTTATTTCTGTTATGTATGGGAGACACAACAGCTGGTTTCAATAATAAAATAGAATTGGAATTATACAAGACCCTAAGATGGCATTACATATGACTCAAGGGTGAAAGTTCCCTTGCACTTTAATTTACTTGTAGCAAATATATATATGTGTGTGTGTGTGTGTATATATATATATATATATATATATGTATGTATGTATGTATGTATGTATGTATGTATGTATGTATGTATGTATGTATGTATATGTATGTATATATATATATATGTGTGTGTGTGTGTGTATCTGTATAAATATATATATGCATATATATATATATATATATATATATATATACATATATATACACATATATATAAATACATATGTATATATATGTGTGTGTGTGTATGTATAAAAAAAATTAATGTTCCTTCTCAAGCCATGCCAGGCTCATAAGGGCCAGTTTCCAGGTTTAAGTGGCGTAGAAATCCCCCACCTGGATGGGACGCCGGTCCGTCGCAGGTTTACTCATTTTTGCCAGCTGAGTGGACTGGAGCAACGTGAAATGAAGTGTTTTGCTCAGGAACATAATTCATCATCAGGTCCAGGAATCGAAACCACAACCTTACAATCATGAGTTCAACACCCTAACCACTAAGCCACGCACCTACACACACACACACACACACACATACACACACACACATATATATATATAATCCTTTATCTTTTATTTGTTTTAGTCACTAGACTGTGGCCATGCTGGGGCACAGATTTGAAGGATTTTAGTTCAATGAATTTATCTCAGCATTTATTCTATTGGTCTCTTTTGCCGAACCCCAAAGTTATGAGGGATGTAAATATATCATCACCGGTTGTTAAGCTTATATACATGAGACAATGCTTCATGCAAATAACACCATTTTTACATTTATTGTTTTCGCCATAAGATACACTTTAGTATCAAGTTTTTCGATTTTCACCTGGATATTATATCTTGATTTAATTAACTGGCACTTCATTGGTTATGATAATGAGTGTTCCAGTTGATCTAATCAATGGAACAGCCAGCTCATGAAATTAACATGCAAGTGGCTGAGTACTCCACAGATACTCGTAACCATAATGTAGATTTCAGGGAGATTCAATGTGACAAAGAATGCGATGAGGTTGGCCCTTTGAAATACAGGTACCACTCGTTTTCTCCAAATTAGTGGATGAGAGCAACATCAAATAAAGTGTTTGAACACAATACACCACCAGGTATTGAACTCATGACCTCACAGTCATGAACGAATTTCCCTAACCACTTAGCCACATGCCTTCACTGATGTAGTTAAGCAGGTGAAACACAAGTATTGCAGTGGCTTTGTTATCTGTTCTGACACCTGGTTCTTGAAACGTGCACTTTCAGTATTATCTTTTGTTCTAGTGAAAAATTGGCAACCAATTTTCTTTTATTCCCATGCATTGAATGACACTGAAAGGAAATGGCCAGCTACAAGGCTAGAAGTTCTTACAATTGCTAGAAAACTGTGACCTACAAGCGCTAGATTTAACCCTTTCGTTACTAACCCGGCTGAAACCGGCTCTGGCTTTATAGTACAAATGTCTTGTTTTCATAAGTTTTGAATTAAAATCTTCCACCAAACCTTAGTCACAATTAATGTTCCTAACACTAGATTAATGATAACCAAGTTATTTTACTAAATTCTTTGTTATATTTAAAATAATTGAGAGAAAAACAGAGCATCTCAAAATAAATACAGTAATGAAAGGGTTAAACATGTCACAAATCAACAAATTTCCTTGTTGATAGTCGGAGATTATACCATTCAGAATTATTCTCACATGAACTATATTACTGTCTGAGAGGAGAGAATTTGGTTGGAGATGAGATGCCTTAAGTAGAATTTCTGTAAGTCTTAAAGATATTGAATGTATGCCAAAAGATGAACAGACAACAGAGAACAAAGAAAATTCATGAAGAGGTGGGACACCCTGGCAAAGATAGATGAAATAATTATATGAAAAGATTCAATTTTAATAACTTATAGAAAGACGTAACAGATAAAATTAGATTGTGTGATATTTATAATGCAAGGTTGAAATTTCATGTCATCGAATTGCAAATGTCCAACTTTAATAATCAACAAAATCTTGGCAGTGATTGCCACTTGTTATTATAAGACCTAAACTAATTATTGAGCAAGTCTTATATTTTTGAAATTACCCAATGGCTGTGTGGTAAGTAGCTTGCTTACCAACCACATGGTTCCGAGTTCAGTCCTGCTGTGTAGCACCTTGGGCAAGTGTCTTCTACTGTAGACTCAGGCCAACCAAAGCCTTGTGAGTGGATTTGGTAGACAGAAACTGAAAGAAGCCCGTCGTATATATATATATATATATATATATATATGTGTGTGTCTGTATATGTTTGTGTCTCTGTGTTTGTCCCCCAACATCGCTTGACAACTGATGCTGGTGTGCTTACGTCCCCGTAACTTAGCAGTTCGGCAAAAGAGACCGATAGAATAAGTACTAGGCTTACAAAGAATAAGTCCTGGGGTCGATTTGCTTGACTAAAGGTGGTGCTCCAACATGGCCACAGTCAAATGACTGAAACAAGTAAAAGAGTAAAAGGTAAAAGAGTAAAAGAGTATACCTGAGTGCTGGCTTGGCAGTGTGGTTAAAGTGCTTGCTTCACAACCATGTGGTTTTGGGTTCAGTCCTACTGTGCGGCACCTGAAGCAAGTGTCTTCTAATTTACTATGGTCCGAGGGTGACCAAAGACCTGTGAGTGGATTTGGTTGATGGAAACTAAAAGAAGCCCATCATATATATGTATATGTATGCATGTGTATGTTTGTTTACACCCTTATTTTGATATCATGTGATAGTTGTAAACAAGTATCACTGTTGTACAAGTGGCATTGTTTGTTTCCATTCTTCTATAAAAAACTTACCTGGTCATAAAGAAATATTACCATGCTTGGAAAGGCAGCATGCTGGCAGAATCATTAGCACCCTGGGCGAAATGCTTAGCATTAAGTATGCAACTGGTACTTAATTTATTAGCCCCGAAAGGATGAAAGACAAAGTCGACCCCAGCAGACAAAATACTGCTAAGCATTCTTTTCTACTCTAGGCACAAGGTCTGAAATTTTGGGGCAGGGGGCGCCAGTCGATTAGACCGACCCCAGTACACAACTG
>NC_043019.1:30878842-30931342 GCF_006345805.1 Octopus sinensis | reverse complement strand
CACATCGCTGGTCACAATGCGTTCGCATTGTTTTAGCCTTCGAATGACGCCACCCCACTGGCTAAGCGAGTAGGCCAATATATGCATACATATATATATATGCATATATATATATATGCACACACTGGCTGTGTGGTAAGAAGCTTGCTTCCCAACCACACTATAAAGCACCTTTGGGCAAGTGTCATTTGCTACAGCTTCAGTCCAATCCAAAGCTTTGTGACTGGATTAGGTAGACGGAAACTAAAAGAAGCTTGTTGTGTGTGTGTGTGTGTGTGTGTGTGTGTGTGTGTGAGTGTGTGCGTGCCTATATATATATATATGCACACATTATATATGCATATATATATATATATGCACACACTGGCTGTGTGGTAAGAATCTTGCTTCCCAACCACATAGTTCCGGGTTCAGTCCCACGTAGTGGCACCTTGGGCAGATGTCTTCCACTATAGCTTTGGATCAACCAAAGCCTTGTGAGTGAATATGGTAGACAGAAACTGAAAGAAGCACATTGTATACATATATAGTTGTTTATTCTTTTATATACATACATGGTGTCCATAAATTATCATTACAATTTGAAAAATTCAGCATGCTGCATGCAACTACTGGAAACAACGTGGAAGTCTTCACATGTTTCTAACAAAACCTTAGGGGCTAATGCAGAATCGCACTTCTCCGAGAAAAATGTATCTTTTTCGAAATTTTTTTTCTGGATTCCTACGTTTTTGATGTTGAAAAGAAAAGGTTTAATTCTGAAGTGAAAAAGAACTTTTTAAATGCAGATTACATGTGTTTCAAATGTATGGAATATTATAATATGGGGTGACGGAATTAATGGTGATGGTCCCGGTGAGGTAGGGTGGGGCCATGTTCCAAAACCACGGATTAAAAATTTTTTCAAAGAAAAATTTCCCCTTTATCATTTTGAAGGTCACGAATATGCAAAAAAAATTTTTTCTTTAATTTCACCCCCCCCACCACCAATTTGTTGTTTGTTCCTTCTTGAGCCATTCCTGGCTCATAAAGGTCGGTTTCCCGTTTTCCTTGGCGTATAGGTTCCCCACCTGGACGGGACGCCGGTCCGTCGCAGGTGAGCTGCAAGATGCAGGAGGAAAGAGTGAGAGAAAGTCGTGGCGGAAGAGTAAGCAGAAGTTCGCCATTACCTTCTGCCGGAGCTGCGTGGAACTTAAGTGTTTTGCTCATTAACACACACGTCGCCTGGTCTGAGTTTCAAACCCGCGACCCCTCGACCGTGAGTTCGCTGCTCTAACGACTAGGCTATGTGCCTCAAAAGAGATTGTAGCGAATTGACGAACATATGCAAATCGAAATTAAATACAGACAAAATCATTAAAGTGAAAAGAATTGGCGTTTTACTTGTGTTTGCCTTAAATAACCGTAATTAACAATTTAATGTAAATTAAATATACACCATTTTATGAGAAACAAAACATTAATGTTTAATGATTGTTATAAAGTTTAATTAGGGCCTCAAATTTCAACCTCTCCAATTTTAAATTTCGAACTTTTTCCTCCATTTATTGGATCTTTTCGGTTTGAATGGCAGTTTTTTCTACCAGTGTCATATGAATTTGTCACCCATAATTATGACCCTAGTATCGATCTATTGCATTTCAATCTGTTTTAGGGTTAGGGTTAGTTAGGGGTGGGAGGAAGGGTATCTTTTTTCTTCACAAATGTAAATAAACCCAATCTGTTTCTTAAACGAGGGACATATTCATATGGCACAGAATGTCTTTTTTACCTCAATGGATGTCATTGATTGGTTGAAATTGCAGAAATTGAAGAAAAAAACAACAAATATCTTACAAACTATAAAGCCAAGAGAAAAATATGTTTTATAAACACATTCTACCGGTATACGAAGTTTAAAATTTTTTAGTTACCTAGAAATTATGTTAAAAACTGCCATTCAAACCGAAAAGATCCCATTTATTTATTTGTCTGTCTATCAATTTATCCTTATCCGTTTATTCATAAAAATATATTTGTCAACTAAATGTGGTGGTCCTATAGAAGGCGGTATGATTGTTGTTTTTAACCACAGGAAGACATTCATATCTCTCTATCTCTTTATACGCATATCTACATGCTTATTGAATTTAAAATTTTGAAAACGTGTTTTCTTGCATATTCGGAATCTCCGTCATCTTCGATTCTTTTCCTTTTGAACGGCAGTTTTCAACACAATTTCTAGTTAACTAAACACTTTTAAACTTCGTATACTGGTAGAACGTGTCAAAATAAAACATTTTTTTCTCTTGGCTTTCTTGAGAAAATTGTAATTTGTAAGTTTAACGTAGTTTAATTTTTCGAATTTTAACCAATCCTATGCCCTATATAGAGCTAAAATCATTTGCTGCGTCTAAAACTGAGACAACATCCTGTCACTAACCCTAACCATAACCCTAACCCTAAATTTTAGCCTTTCGTTTTTTTTCTTAATTGTTATCCTTAAATTAATTTAACAATTAAGAAAAAAAACGAAAGGCAAAATCGAAAGCAAAAACTCAAAACAAAAGCAAAACGAATAATTTTAGACACGCGTAACAATTAAATTAATTTAACAATTAAGAAAAAAAACGAAAGACTAAAATTTAGGGTTAGTGACAGGATGTTGTCTCAGTTTTTGACGCAGCAAATGATTTTAGCTCAATTAGAGGCAATTGATTGGTTAAAATTCGAAAAATTAAACTACGTTAAACTTACAAATTACAATTTTCTCAAGAAAGCCAAGAGAAAAAAATGTTTTATTTTGACACATTCTACCAGTATACGAAGTTTAAAAGTGTTTAGTTAACTAGAAATTGTGTTGAAAACTGCCGTTCAAAAGGAAAAGATCCAATACTTCGATAAAAGTTCAAAATTTTAAATTGGGAGGGGTGGAGGGTGAAATTATAAATTTGTTTTTTGCATATTCGTAATCTCCGACATCTAATACGTAGGAATCCGAAAAAATTTTTTTAAAAAAAATACATTTTTCCAGGAGACGTTCTGAGTTCAAATTCCGCTGAGTTCAACTTTGCCTTTCATCCTTTCGGGGTCCCCTCTGTGTGTAGACCCTTGTGGGTAGTAAAAGAAATAAGAACCACTAGGGCACCAGACAAAGTGCTAAGTGGCATTTGGTCTGTCAACGTTGGGAGTCCTTTAGCATTAAAATTTCTTTGTTAAAAGTACTGGCTTATTCATTTATATCGTTTTGAATTACTCACGCATTATTTTGTAACTTCAAAATTTCAATGGTGTGTTTGTATATTTTTAGAATGACATTATTGGGTAGGTTTGAGAGGTTGGATCTGGCCAGGTTTAACATAAAACAGGCATAATATTTGGGCCAGATTTGACCGGAATAAATGCAAAAGGGTTAAATTCCACTGAGGTAAATTTTGCCTCTCACCTTTCAATTTGATAAAATAAGAACCAGGTGAGCACTGAAGGTGATGTAATCGACTAGTATTCTTTTCTACTCTAGGTACATGTCTGAAATTTTTGGGGAGGGGGGCCCAGTTGATTAGATCGGTCCCAATACGCAACTGGTACTTAATTTATCGACCCTGAAAGGATGAAAGGCAAAGTCGACCTAGGCGGAATTTGAACTCAGAACATAAAGACAGATGAAATACCGCTAAGCATTTCACCCAGCGTGCTAACATTTCTGCCAGCGTGCTGCCAAGTATTATTTCCCATGGTTTATTGTGCCTAGGGTTATAAACCAAAGAAGGCCTTCAATAATGATAACATCAAGTGGTGTAGCTTTCTATAATGAAAGTAATCTAAAGTTTGGAATATGATATTTATGGATACACAAAATTATATTTAGAAAAGAAATTTAATAATTTCAAATTCCATTGATTTCAACTTTATCTTTCACCCTCCTCAAATTCATAAAATACCAGTTATATATTAGGGCTGAAAAAAATGTTCTTGTAATACAGTGGTTCCCAAACTTTTTGAGGTTACTGCCCCCTTGACACCTAGGCCACATTCCTAGTGCTCCCACCCTAACTAACCATCACAATGATAGACCTCTTTCTGAAGTAAATTCAAAGCAACTCCATTTCACAAATATAACTTAACCTAATGAACCCATTATTTTGTTGTTTTTACATGAATTGCCACCCTATTATTGCCCTCACTTTTCTTCAATGCCCCCTTGAAACTTTCCACCACCCCTGGGGGCAGGATACCACCCACTTTGGGAACCACTGTTGTAACACATAGAATCTTTTATTTTTTTGTACATAAAAAAATAAAGATTTATGTGAAGTAAACTATTTGTAAACAGACAATGAAGAATGCAAGAATTCATATCTATCTGAGGCATTTCAGATCTTTTATTTAACTGTTAAATATACGCAGAATAAGTTTCAGATAAACGCTGAACTATTAATAATTCTCTAAAGTAGATTACAGGAAAAGCAAAAAAATAAACCAGTTTCTCAGTTAACAAGTTATTCAGATAAATTTCTATTTGTCTCTGTAAAAGAGAATTTCTATTATATTCGAAACGCACCTAGAGTTAAATAAGGTATGAAATATCGCAAATGAAAAGCAAAATAGAAATTTATGTATCAGTTTTGTCAGACACAATTGATTATTGTTTCAGCTTGTTTTACATTGTAGTGCCATTTTATATCTACGAACATAGATTACTGAACACTGAGTACAAATGGGATTATAATAGATTATAATAGAAGATAAGCAGAAGAAAGAATTATAACTGTTTATTTGCTGAACACTTATCACGTTCTTACCAGCTGTTTCCCAGAGGCAGGCGACATCCATCCATCTAGGTCAGGTGATTTACTTGTTTCTTTATTACCCACAAGGGGCTAAATACAGAGGGGACAAACAAGGACAGACAAGTCGATTACATCGACCCCAGTGTGTAACTGGTACTTAATTTATCGACCCCCGAAAGGACGAAAGGCAAAGTTGACCTCGGCGGAATTTGAACTCAGAACGTAACGGCAGACGAAATACCGCTAAGCATTTCGCCCAGCGGGCTAACGTTTCTGCCAGCTCACCGCCAATGCAACTCCTCCCATGCCAGATGTCCCAATCAAACAATGTGGCATGAATGTCTGGCTTGGGTTTCAGTCACACTGGTCTTTCATTAACTGAAATATCTCATCTGCACATGACACAACTACAGACAGTAGCAGTAGATTGCTAACTGAACTGGCTGATCGTAACCATTGTCAGTTTGTTTTCTCTTCATCCACACAGCATCCAATGAAGTTCATCAACTCATATAGTTCACATCCACCATGCTGCATCCTATGGTTTCAATGTACCTTCACATGAGTGGTTACATACTATTTAGCCCATAATTTGGACCCTAACAGGTGCCACGACTCCAGGTCAGAGTAGACCTAGGGACAATAGTGATTAAGAGGTGGTTCCACAATCTTCAAAACCCTGGAATTCCTAAACTGTATAATAATTCTAAAATGTTTGTTCCATATATCAGTCTTTGACTTGTTCACAAAAGAACTTAGTTTCATTTGTGAATTGCTAACAAATAATCTTTATGGAATATTGACTAGAGTTCTACTTGTTTCAGTTATTTGGCTGTGGCCATGCTGGAGCACCGCCTTTTGTCGAGTAAATCAACCCCAGGACTTATTCTTTGTAAGCCTAGTACTTATTCTATCGTTCTCTTTTGCCAAACTGCTAAGTTACGGGGACATAAACACACCAGCATCGGTTGTCAAGCGATGTTGGGGGGGGGGGGACATATACACGCACATACATATCTATATATATATATGTGACGGGCTTCTTTCAGCTTCCGTGTACCAAATCCACTCACAAGGCTTTCATCAGCCCGAGGCTATAGTAGAAAACACTTGCCCAAGGTGCCATACAGTGGGACTGAACCCAGAACCATGTGGTTGGTAAGCAAGCTACTTACCACACAGCCACTCCAACGCCTGTAAGAATTAAAATACCATAAATAGATATATCTGGAGTTATATCCATCTGTATAATGGCTCCCTGTGGGCCTAATTTCGGTCAAGACTAAATACAGTGTAGATATGATAAATGAGGGGACATCTGTGCAGTGATTCAATTTGTTTAGAAATTACAACCCTTTGCATTCTGGCATTAAATTCAGAAGAAAATTCTAGCAGAAGAATAGAATATGATACAAACATGACACTCATTACATTTTCTGAAGAAACAAAAAATAATGTTAGAAATATAAATGTTTATAATGAATATAGGTGCAGGTGTGGCCATGTGGTAACAAAGTTTGCTTTACAACCACATGGTTCTGAGTTCAGTCCCTCTATGTTACTATGTGACATTTTGGGCAAATGTCTTCTGCTGTAGCACCAGGCTGATTGAAGTGTTGTGAGAGGGTTTCCTAGACAGAAACTGAAAGAAACTCAACATCTCTCTCTCTCTCTTTATATATGTATATACATATACCAGGGTAAGCACATAAATGTGAAACAAGGTGGAAAAAAAGAGTACTCAAATACCAGAGGTAGAGTAATATGTTTTATTTAAAAGCAGCAGATATATAACAAAAGGTGTTCTATTTTAACAAAACTGTCCGATGAACGGAAATGTGAAACTCTGAGTAACAGCTTTTGTTATATTCCTGCAGCTTTTAAATAAAGAACATATATATATATACATACAGAGAGAGGGAGAGAGAGATATCTGCATATTTGTGTGTGTTTTTTTTATTGCCTCCCCCACCACTGCTGTTTGACAATAGGTATTGGTTTCTTTATGCTACTGTAACTTAGCAGTTCAGCAAAAGAGACCACAAAATAAGGCAGTCAATTCATTTGACTTAAACCTTCAAGATAGTGCCCCAGTATGACCACAATCTAATGACTGAAAAAAGCAAAAGATAAGATAGATATGTTTTTAAGGAAGGCAATATACTGGCATTATTCTAATATTATTTGATCTGACATAGAGGCCTCTCGAAATTGTTACTGTTTAAGTGATGAAACAAGAAAGCCTGCCAGTAATTCTCAAGTTATTTCATAGTCCCCACCACAATGGCTCAAACAGTGCTTTCTTTGTTAAGTCAGTGGCTAAGATTTAATGATGTTAATGTTTGTTGTTCTGGTTTCTGTTTATATTTACTTTTGGTTTCATGATTCTATGAAGGACTGTCATTGAAATGCCAGCCAAAGTCAAGGTTTTTAGGTTGGGTTTCAGGTAGCAGAGTGTGCTACTTTGCAAAACTGCATACCGTTTTCTTTTTGCTTTCTTTTTTTTTTATTATTATTCTTAATTTAGGTTAATTTCTACTTTAAAACTTGAGCTTTTGCAAGTAAGTATCCTATCAAATGGTGTGGTTTCATGGTAAGAAGTTCACTTCCCAGCAACATGGTTCTTGGTTCAGTCCTACTGCATGGTACCCTTGGGCAAGTGTCTTCTACTATATCTTCAGGCCAACCCAAAGCCTTGTGAGTGGATTTGGTGGGCAGAAACTGAAAGAAACAAAGAAAAAGGCGGCGAGCTGGCAGAAACGTTAGCACGCCGGGCGGAATGCGTAGCCGTATTTCATCTGCCATTACATTCAGAGTTCAAATTCCGCCGAGGTTGACTTTACCTTTCATCCTTTCGGGGTCGATTAAATAAGTACCAGTTATGCACTAGGGTCGATATAATTGACTTAATTCCTTTGTCTGTCCTTGTTTGTCCTCTCTGTGTTTAGCCCCTTGTGGGTAGTAAAGAAATAGGTATTTCGTCTGTCATTACATTCTGAGTTCAAATTCCGCCGGGGTCGACTTTCCCTTACATCCTTTTTGGGTCAATAAATTAAGTACCAGTTACACACTGGGGTCAATGTAATCGACTTAATCACTTTGTCTGTCCTTGTTTGTCCCCTCTGTGTTTAACCTCTTGTGGGCAATAAAGAAATAAGAAACTGAAAGAAGCCCAGCATGTGTGTGAGTGTTTGCACCCCACCACCATATAACAACTGGTGTTGGTTTGTTTGTGTTTCCTGTAACTTCACAGTTTGGTGTAAAATAAGTACCAAATGTGTTATTTTGCTAATACTAATTTTCCGTTAATTTCAAAGATTCTGCTGCAAATTACATTATTTTTCCTCATTGTTTCTAGATGATTCCATTATGGAATCTTTAAGATATATATTGGGTTGTCTGGAAAGTTCATGCCGATTTTTAAAGGAAAGAAAAAGGTCAATAAATACTTGCCATTACATTTTTAATCAACCAAATATGAACCATTTTGTTACACAATGCATCTCCATCTTTCCTTTAACTTGAAAACACCATCTTCCCAGAATTGAGGTAGTTTCATGGCAAAGAATTCATCAAGGTATCTTTTTTACGTCATCCAAGGAATTGAAATTTTTACCATTAAGACTATTCTGCAGAGACCTGAATAAGTGGAAATCCGAAGGATCAATATCTGGTGAATATGGAGGGTGGGGTAACACATCCCAGCTGAGCTGCAGCAATTTTTGTCTGGTTCCCAAAGCATCAAGTGCCAAAAATGAACTTTCTTGTCTTCCATTCTAAAGGGTTACAAAATTAACACAAGTTATAGGAATATAAACCTTCTTCCACGAAAAGATAGCTTAAACTGTGCTCTAAATGGAGGTGTAGTCAAATCCTTTTTTCTGGACTCAACCATGTTCTAAAATAAGTCGAAAGGCAAGCTACTATAAATTGGCATAAACTTTCCGGACAACCCAATATAAAAGTACTTGACAAAGAAACGAGATACACATTATGTTGCATTCAATTCTTGTCACATTGTTTGGTGTGTATCTGTGTGAGACATATCTAATTCCATATTCTAACCACAATGAAGATGATGGTGATAATTGGTATTGTTCATCATCATAGTCATTGATAACGAGTCCAGCAAGGCCACAAGTCCCACAGGGCCACAAATCCCTGTGTGGCTACAAGTCCTGCTCGGTAAAGCTGGAGCAAATCAACAGTAAAAGCAGACACTTTTCTACCTTGACCTGAAATTTATTTACCAAATACAATGTGGAAATAATGAAAGACCGAGACCTCTGAGATATGCTGTGATTGCGAAGACCCAACAAATGAAGTGAGTTCATGGCAGGACAGCCTGCTGTGCTAACCTTGGATCGTAGAGTGACCTGTTTTGCTTGAGTGATGTACGTCAACACCAACATCAAAATAAAAATCAAATGGAAATTCTAGTTATGATATCCATGCCGGTGGCACGTAAAAAGCACCATCCAAACATAGCTGATGCCAGCTCTGCCTGACTGGCATCCATGTCGGTGACACGTAAAAAGCACCAACCGATCGTGGCCGCTTGCCAGCCTCCCCTGGCCCCTGTGCTGGTGGCACGTAAAAAGCACCCACTACTCTCATGGAGTGGTTGGCGTTAGGAAGGGCATCCAGCTGTAGAAACACTGCCAGATCAGACTGGAGCCTGGTGCAGCCTCCTGGCTTCCCAGAACCCGGTCAAACCGTCCAACCCATGCTAGCATGGAAAACGGACGTTAAACGATGATGATGATGATGACATACAAAATACACAACACATTAACTTATTCCTAATTTATGATGAATGCCTGTATTTGTAACATTATATATACTAATGTATAAATAATTCAGTATATATTTGTACAAATGCTTTTGTATGTATTCCTGGATATATATATTTGTATATGTAAGTACTTCTGAAAATACTTTACAGCTTTATTTACTTTTTATCATTATCCTACAAAGATTTATTTGTTTGACCTCTTACACTTCACCTAAAAGGTTAAATGACAAAGTTGATGTGTTGTTAAAATACCAGCTTATGTATTTTGCACTGACACCCCACTTCAGCTAATGTTTTTTTATCACATTAAGTCAGAATTATAACCATTCATTATAGTTCACATCCGGGATGGGCAACACTGTTTTAGAGAAGTGTACCACTTGAAACTTGGCTCACCATCAAGCAGGCCACACTACTGAAATATTCAAGGTAATTCTTTTATTAGGTCACAGTTTACCCGTGACTGGTTTACATGATGGGAGAACAAATAAAAGATGCCATTCATCCTGAACAAAGTTATTTTTTAGTGAAATCATTTTTGAATGAAACACTATGAGCGAACAGTACTTTCAGCAAAGGTTAACTTAAAGCAAAATATATACCATCGTATATATTGTGATTGACATCAGCAATTGATGAGCATTAACTTAAATGACCTTGTTTATCAAATCAGTTATTCAAAAATACAGTTCTATATTTAACCCTTTTGATACCAACCCAGCCAAAACCACCTCTGGCTCTGTAGAACAAATGTCTTGTTTTCATAAGTTTTGAATTAAAATCTTCCACCAAACCTTAGTCACAATTTAAGTTCCCAACACTAGCTTAATAACTAAGTTCTTTTATTAAATTCTTTGTTATATTTAAAATTAATTGAAAGAAACACAGAGCATCTCAAAATAAATACAGTAACGAAAGGGTTAAGAGATGAGGAATTATGTACATTATTCACAACATTGCAGCTGATATACCCTCCACCCTTCTTCAAACCTGGGTTCTCAATCCTAAGGTAGTTTTCGATGTTGTTATCATTATTCAGTTCAGTGCTTGGAATCGAACTTAGAATCTTGGGGTTAGTAGCTCGCACTCTTAACCACTATGGAGTGAATTTTAGGGCTTATAAATCTAATATTTTCCTATCCTTCCTTAATACCGGTTCCCATATGCTGCTCATATCTTCACTCGGTCTGCTTAGGAGGTTGTTGTGACCTAGCATATGTGCTGCTTCTTTTACAAACAAGATGAGGACAAATATCCGTCGAATGTAAATTATGTAAATAATGTAAACAGTTATTCGAAGTTATTAGAGGCATTCATCTGAAGCACTCCGTCGGTTACGACGACGAGGGTTCCGGTTGATCTGAATCAACGGAACAGCCTGCTCGTGAAATTAACGTGTAAGTGGCTGAGCACTCCACAGACACGTGTACCCTTAATGTAGTTCTCGGGGATATTCAGCGTGACACAGAGAGTGACAAGGCCAGCCCTTTGAAATAAAGGTACAACAGAAACAGGAAGTAAGAGTGAGAGAAAGTTGTGGTGAAAGAGTACAGCAGGGATCACCACCATCCCCTGCCAGAGCCTCGTGGAGCTTTAGGTGTTTTCGCTCAGTAAACACTCACAACGCCTGGTCTGGGAATCGAAACCGCGATCCTATGACCGCGAGTCCGCTGCCCTAACCACTGGGCCATTGCGCCTCCACTGAGGCATTCATATCTAACTTTGATATTATTGTTTCAAATCATGGCAAAAACAAAATAGCCTATTATGGTTTCATCTATACAAAGGATAACGCTACGCAAACCCTCAATTACATGGCATTGTGATGACCTGCACAGCATTTCTCCCTGCAGATGATGTCGAAGAAGGGCTTCAAGCCATACATCATCATCATCATCATCATCATTTAGCGTCCGCTTTCCATGCTAGCATGGGTTGGATGGTTCAACTGGGGTCTGTGAAGCTGGAAGGCTTCGTCAGGCCCAGTCAGATCTGGCAGTGTTTCTACGGCTGGATGCCCTTCCTAACGCCAACCACTCCGTGAGTGTAGTGGGTGCTTTTTACGTGCCACCCGCACAGGTGCCAGACGAGGCTGGCAACAGACACGAATGGATGGTGCTTTTACGTGCCACCGACATGGGGGCCAGTGCCACCGACACGGGGACCAGAGATGGAAAATTATGATGAAGATTATTTTCAAATGTTTCAAAGATAATTATATTGGCCACTCATTGGTAAACAACCTTAGAAGAAAACTGAAATTTCCAATATCATTGTGGAATGTTTTTAGGAGATTTCAGATGGATTTCCTGTGAACAAATAATGCCATAGAAAGGTGGCACACATGCTTTCCAAGGCAGTCTATCTTGTAGTCATTCAATGATTTAGCTCTTAACAGAGGAGTTACGAAGGGAAGAGAGCCTACAAAGGATGAAGCATTTTGGAATTTGTTCAGGAGAACCTGCACAAAAGAAAAGGAAATAAGAACTAGTTACACGCTGGGGTTGATATAATCGATTTAATCCGTTTGTCTGTCCTTGTTTGTCCCTTCTGTGTTTAGCCCCTTGTGGGTAGTAAAGAAATAGGTATTTCACCCATCGCTATGTTCTGAGTTCAAATTCCGCCAAGGTCAACTTTGCCTTTCATCCTTTCAGGGTCAATAAAATAAGTACCAGTTGAACACTGGGGTCGATGTAATCGACTCATCTCCACCTCCCCCAAGCTGCCCTTGTGGAAATCATTTTAAAATGATAATTATTAGCCTTTTCTATGAGGCACAAGACTGGGAGTTGTGAGGGAGGGGGTAAGTTGGTTACATTGTCCCCAGTGCTCAACTGATATTTATTTTATTGACTCCAAAAGGATGAATCAAAACCCTCCTTCTAAACTTTTGGTCCTATGCTTATGTTAGACATTTTCCCAAAGTACCACACTGTGGGACTGAACCCGAAACCACATGGTTGCAAAGCAAGCTTCTGCACCGCACAACCATCCCTGAAAGGCAAAATTGACTTTGATGGAATTTAAACTCAGAGCACAGAGAAGTAGGACAAATACCACATTATATCTTATCTAACAACTGACCGCCATAACATTTAAGAAAGACACCCAATAAAGAGATTAGCTTATTATCTGTGTAATAGTTGAGACTCCATTTCTTTGGCTCCTCACTATTTCTGATTTAGGGTTTCTGTTTCTAATTAAGCTAATCTAGGATTAACCCTTTCGATACCAACCTGTCTGTGTGGAGGCACATGGCCTAGTGGTTAGAGCAGCGAACTCACGGTTGAGGGATCGTGGGTTTGAATCTCAGACCGGGCGTTGTGTGTGTTTATGAGCAAAACACAGGTCCGGCAGAAGGTAATGGTGAACTTCTGCTGACTCTTTTGCCACAACTTTTTCTCACTCTTTCCTCCTACATCTAGCAGCTCACCTGTGACGGACCGGCATCCCGTCCATGTGGGGAACCTATATGCCATGGAAACCAGAAAACCGGCCCTTATGAGCCAGGCATGGCTCAAGAAGAAGGATATCAACTTGTCTGAAACCGTTTCTGGCTCTGTAGTACAAATGTCTTGTTTTCAAAAGTTCTGAATTGAAATCTTCCACCAAACCTTAGTCACAATTTGTCCCTAACACTAGCTTAATGATAACTAAGTTATTTTACTAAATTCTTTGTAATATTAAAAATTAATTGAAAGAAATAGAGCATCTCAACAGAAATATGGTAACAAAAAGGTTAAGGATGAAGTTATATCAATGTTGTGTAGGTTGAAGTGGACATCAGTTCATAATAAAATTTCTTTAGAGTCACTTGACTGCTAAAAATAGCAGCCAAATTTTTTTAAAACATTCTTGGTAATCATTAACTCTCTATCAGGGAACTATTTAACCATTTCGATACCAACCTGGCTGAAACCACATCTGCCGGGTGAAACGCTTAGCAGTATTTCATCTGTCTTTACGTTCTGAGTTCGAATTCTGCCGAGGTTGACTTTGCCTTTCATCCTTTCAGGGTCAATAAATTAAGTACCAGTCAGATACTGGAGTCGATTCAATCGACTAGCCCTCCCCAACAAAATTTCGGGCCTTGTGCCTAGAATAAAAAGAATCTGTCTTTTTTATGATGGTAGGGTATGATTTGAGGAACTTTTGGCTGCTATCTTTAACAGATACGGAATCTGTTATGGGCTGAATTGTTGTGCGGATAGTAATAGTTGAATCAACAGATAGGCTGATAATGATATACGTGAGATGAGGCAGTTTGATCAGAAACTTGTGAAGAGAATTTTCAGACAATTTTTTCAGTTATCAAAGAACAAAAAAATCACTCAAATTTATTTCATTTTAAGATTGATTTTTTTTTTTACTTGTTTTAGTTATTTACCTGTGGCCATGCTGGAGCATAAATCAACCCCACGACTTATTCTTTGTAAGCCTAGTACTTATTCTATTGGTCTCTTATGCTGAACCGCTAAGTTACAGGGAAGTAAATGCACCAGCATCAGTTGTCAAGTGATGTGGGGGGGGGGGCAAAGACAAACAGATATACATATATACACACACACGCACACACACATATATATGATGGGCTTCTTTCAGTTTCCATCTGCCAAATCCACTCACAAGGCTTTGGCCAGCCTGAGGCTATAGAAGACACTTGCCCAAGGTGTCACACAGTGGGACTGAACCTGGAACCATGTGGTTGGTAAGCAAGCTACTTACCACACAGCCATATTTTTTTTAATTATTGTATGGATTAATGATTGTTTTTCAGTATGTTTCCTGAGCATTGTTACTCGATTTTTAAAACAGAAATTATTTTCTTTTTTTATATATGTACAACGCATTAATATTACATGACTTAAAATTTACGTTAATTTGAAATTTAATTATCTCACCAATATTTACTCTGTACCATTTGAAGGCTATGTTTTATTCACAAGAAATGAACAGAAAAGAAAAGCAAACTAGCTGTTTTTATTAATTGTACACATACCCAAAGCATGCATGCAGGCACACACACACACACACACACACAATGACTCTATTAAAATTCTACCACAATTGATTCAGTGAGAAACAAGATTCCTGAAGACAATAATAATATTCTATCTATTTGTCCAGTGACCTTAATATCAAACAATTGCTTAATTGTTTAAGGAGAGATGACATTTGCTTGACCCAGTTGTCCTGAATTTCTGTATACATTTTATTTATTTATTTTTATTATTTTACCTTTTTTCGTTTTGTTTTGTTTTTTGTTTTCTTATCTCAAGTATTCTTTAAATTTCTTTTGTTGTGGTAGAAACGCTTGACAAGTCTTCAAATTAAGCTACTTGAAGAAAGCAACACTGATATCAAAAACCTAGAAAACCTTGAAGCAAACAAACACCACCCTGTGGTTAATTTTTGTCAAGATCTCTTTCATTTTCTTACTTATGTTGTTCTTGGTTTAATACAAATAAAATTATATTTTACTAATGGCTTACAAATTCTATTTTAACCCTTGTGTGTCTATATTCCTGCTGAAATACACTTTACTACAATAATAAAATAAATGCGCCCTTTTAAAGCCTAGCCAGGCTCATGGGCCCAGTTTCCAGGTTTCAATGGCATATGTGTTCCCCAGCTGGATGCCAGTCCATCGCAGCATTACTCATTTCTGCCAGCTGAGTGGACTGCAGCAACATGAAATGAAGTGTTTTGCTCAAGAACATAACGTGTCGCCCAGTCCAGGTATTGAAACCACAATCTTACGATCATGATGATGACACCCTACCCACTAAGCCACGTGACTCCACACACTTTACTATGGGTTTCCCTTAATTTAGAAAATAATCAAATTTGATGAGATTGAGTAAAAATGACTAAACCGTCTCTTAACTGAGATGGGGTTTGAAGCATAATATTTCTTATGTTATTGTTACAAAGACAATAAGGCAGTGAGCTGGCAGAAATGTTAGCACGCCGGGCAAAATGTGTAGCCGTATTTCATCTGCCGTTACGTTCTGAGTTCAAATTCCACCAAGGTCGACTTTGCCTTTCATCCTTTCGGGGTCAATTAAATAAGTACCAGTTAAGCACTGGGGTCGATATAATCGACTTAATCTGTTTGTCTGTCCTTGTTTGTCCTCTCTGTATTTAGCCTCTTGTGGGTAGTAAAGAAATAGGTATTTCATCTGCCTTTACGTTCTGAGTTCAAATTCCACTTTGCACTACATCCTCTTTGGGATGATAAATTAAGTATCAGTTGTATATTGGGGTCAATCTAATCGACTGGCCCTCCCCAAAAATTTCGGGCCTTGTGCCTAGAATAGAAAAGATTATTACAAAGACAATAAGGTGGTGAGCTGGCAGAAGCATTAGCATGCCAGGTGAAATGCTTAGCAGTATTTCGTCTGTCTTTACGTTCTGAGTTCAAATTCCGCCGAGGCTGACTTTGCCTTTCAATCTTTCAGGGTCGATAAATTAAGTACCAGTTATGTACTGGGGTATATTTAATTGACTGGCTCCCCTCCCCAAAAATTTCAGGCCTTGTGCCTAGAAAAGAAAAGATTATTACAAAAACAATTTTTTATTTAAAATGAACCATAATATAAGAGGATTCTGTATAAAAGAATCAGAGGTGATCTCGGGTGGATTGGTACCATTAAAAGCAAGTATTTTATTTGACTTATTGTATCATGATCATCATCATCATCATGATCATCATCATCATGCACTCTAAGGTCAAATCTCAAAAGCAGTCAATTTAGTGTCAATTTATCAAAAGCAGTCAAATTATCAAAACCAGTCAATTTAGTGTCAATTTATCAAAAACAGTCAATTTATCAAAAGCACAGTGAAACGCAATTCACTTTGGATGGATTTCTTCAAAAACTCATCAACATAGTAGTTGCTCAAATCAACAATTGATCATATTATTGCAGATATTTGAAATAAAGAGAATAGGTTAAATGTAAAAGATGATACTGTCATATTATTTCTTTTTTACTATTGAAATGTTATATAATGTGTGTGTGTGTGTGTGTGTGTGTGTGTGTGTGCGTGCGTGCGTGTGTGTTTCCATGTTCACAATTTGAAAGAATGTTTAGTTCTGTTAATGTTCTTTTATGGCATTTATTACAGTTGGTCCAATATCAGTGTTTGAAATAATATTAATGTTTTTTTTATTTCTGTATAAAGATAGCAGTTTTAAAAAATAATTATTCAAAGAAAAAGAACTACTAATATCCCATTATGAGGAACTGCATATGTGTGCATGTGTGTGATCGGGATTTTTCCAATATTTTTGCATTTGATTTACTATAGTTTATGGCCCAGTTGATAACAAACTGATAGCATATAATATTCAGAATAAAGTAGTAGCATGACTAAAAACAATGTTATTTTTCACAGCTAGCTTGTGATAATGACAGCCATGTGGTTCTGTGTTCAATCTCGATGACTGACATTTTAGGCAAGTGACTTCTATCATACCATGATTTTTTATGAACTTAGAATAATTATAACTTCATTTTACTACCTCTTTTGAACACTTTCATGTAAACTGTTTAAACAAAAAGCTCCACTTAACATTTTCTTATTGTCAAAGATTCTATTTTTTAACATTTTCTTATCATTATCAAAGACTGTATAACTGTATTTTAATGCAATTGTTATAGCCATTTTCTAACACAACAAAGCTTATACAAAGCTTTATATTTTAATTTTGATAATACTTTTTTTAAAAAGTGGTCAAGTCAATAAACATCTCTAAAAGACCTCTGCATTTTCAAAGTTCTTTTCTATATATTTTCACTCATGTTTCCATGATGTGTAAGTAACAGGCAAAGGTAAAGTTACCTTCTCAAATAATACTGACTCATAAGGGTCAGTTTCTCAGTTTCATGGTGTATATATTTCCCACCTGGATAGGGCACCAGTCCTTTGCAGGATGACTCATTTTTGCCAGCTGATTGGACTGGAGCAATGTGAAATGAAGTGTTTTGCTCAAGAACACAATGCATCGCCCAGTCCAGGAATCGAAACCACAATCTTATGATTGTGTGGCCAACACCGTAACCACTAAGCCATGCACATCCCTGTATGTGACAGAGATTACAACATGCCCCTTGATAGAATGCTGGTCTGTCATAGGGTTCAAGGCCAGAAATTTTGTGGAAAGGGGACAATAGTTGACCTTGAGGAGATGAAATGCAAAACTGACCATGACAGGATTTGAACTCATAACATTCAAACCAGAAGAAATGCCACTGACATGCTAACGATTTTTTCTGACATGCTAACGATTCTTCTAGATTGTCACCTTTAGCTATTTGCAAAAGATTGATGAATATGGACCAATTTGAGCTGAATATATTAGTGATATCATCAACTAAAACCCTTGATAGCAGTGCTCCAGCATGGCCTCAGTCTACTGTCAGGAAATGATAAAAGAGAGAATGTATGTCGTCAAATAGCATAACATATACATCAAGAACTACTTAATTATGTTCTCCAAGCAAGCAAGCTGATTTCTTCTTCAATTTCAATTAAGTTCATACTTTTAATTACAATTGAAAAAGACAATAACAATGTTAGTCTTTGTGATTGGAAGGTTGGACGATTCTTGTGTCTCTTGCTTTCATTTTGTTATGAAAACCAACTAGCTTTTTCCTTCCCTGCTTTAAAACAATTATTTAATTTGAGATAAAACAATTAGTTTATAGGTGTTTGTTTTAGTATTTCGATACAAATACATCTCAAGCATTTTACAAGAAATATATAGAAATAGAAGAGAATTAATAGGGGAAACCAAATACACATTTTTTTTTTTTAATCATTTGTGTGTTAAAAGAATACAGAAAACTAAAAGAACGTTTTCTGATTTCTTTATGTAAACAAGATTGAATTCCTCTTGAGTAATTGAACAATATTATTTGGCTTCTCAAAGTAATGGATGCAAGCCAGGTATATCTGAATGGTTCAGAAGCTAGCTTTGCAAACACATGGTTCTAGGTTTCATGGTACATTGTCTATCATAGCCTTATGTTAATCAATACTTTGCTAGTGGCATTTGTTAAACAGAAACTGTGAAAGCCCAACCTCTCTCTCTCTCTCTCTGTAAACAGTTGTTCATGAGACTGTAATGTCTAGCAATGCTATAGTCTAGCTGACCCTTCTCTTTCTGTCCACAGTGAAATTGTATAAATAAAGGCAGTCATTCATTTACATCTATCTTATGTATTAATTTTAATTTGTTTACATACACAAGGCTGGCTCAAGTTTAGGATTTATCTTGCAGTATATAGGTACAGATGTGGCTGTGTTGTAAGAAGCTTGCTTCCCAACCACATGGGGTTCTGGGTTCAATCCCACTGTGTGACACCTTGGACAGGAGTTTTCTGTTATAGCTCCAGGCTGACCCATGGTAGATGGTAGCTAAAAGAAGTTCATCATGTATATGCATCAGACAAGGGGGTGCTCAAAAGTTCCTGGGTTTTGGGTAAATGAAAATAGAAGTGGATCAGTCAATTATGATTTTATTCAACATATTCCCCTCTCAGATTCACACACTTATTGCTGTGGTCCTTCAGTTTTTCTAAACCCTGTAAAAGAACTTGGAACCTAGGGCCTCCAGCCAGGCCTTTCACAAGACTCTTAAAGCCAGGAACTTTTCAGCACCCCCTTTTATATGCACACATGATTATTTGACTTGGAACTGCTGTTGTTTATAGTTGCTTATCAGGGGCAGACCCAGAGGGCGAGGTGACTGAGGAGCACATCCCCCCACCCACCCAAGAAAAGAAGTGCACTCTTCTAAATAATGCCATTAAACCCTTTTCTCCTGGAATTACATTCCCTTCTGACCTTGTGCCCTTCCTTTGAAAAATTCCTGGGACCACACTTATGGAATAAGAGAGAGAGAGAGTAATTATTATGAAGTGCAGGAGTGGCTGTGTGGTAAGTAACTTGCTTACCAACCACATGGTTCTGGGTGCAGTCCCACTGTGTAGCACCTTGGGCAAGAGTCTTCTACTATAGCTTCAGGCCGACCAACTCCTTGTGGATAGATTTGGTAGACACAAACTGAAAGAAGCCCGTCATATATATATATATATATATATATATATATAAATATATATATGTGTGTGTGTGTGTATGTGTGTTGTATGTGTGTGTGTGTGTGTGTGTGTATATGTTTGTGTGTCTGTGTTTGTCCCCCCAACATCGCTTGACAACCAATACTGGTGTGTTTACATCCCTGTCACCTAGCGGTTCGGCAAGAGGGACCAATAGAATAAGTAGTAGGCTTACAAAGAAAAAGTCCTGGGGTCAATTTGCTCGACTAAAGACAGTGCTCCAGCATGGTCGCAGTCAAATGACTGAAATAAGTAAAAAGATAAAACGAATAAAAGAATGAAATGAGAAAAGGGATGAACTTTCTCCTTAAAGGGACAGAACCACTTCCAGGTTTTTTTTTTCTTTTCTTATGTGAAGAAATGTTTTCCCCTGTATGTGTATATGTTACTTTATTACACACATGTGAGTGAGAACACTTTGAGATATTTTTGGTATCTAACATATGTCAGATACTGCGAGCGCTGCTTCTGATTGGTCAATCCATGGTGAGGACCCGAGGTCATGGTGACAGCGCTGCTTCTGATTGGTCAATTCATGGTGATGACCCGAGGTCACGGTGACGGCATTACTTTTGTCATTCATAAGTTACAACTAAACGTGAAGAATTTAGTTATTGGGTTAATAAAATATGGTCGTTTATTCGTGTGTAATAAATAAAATACCAAACTCATTCCCTATGGATACCGTAGCCACTCATTGTAATAAATACGGTATCCATAGGGAACTCGTTTGGTATTCTCTCTATCTCCTTGTCTTGATATCACATGATAGTTGTAAACAAATATACCCATCAAGCAAGTGGTGTATAACGAAGATGTTTAATGAGGATAAATACTATGTGAGATGGAAATGAACTGGTAAGCAATGATTTATTATCTGTTATAAAATACAATGATTGCAATACAGGAATTAACAGAACACAACAGGTTATTACAAAGACGTGTGAGGAGTTAGTAGTTAGGCTGGACTGTCAATGTCGTAGACACAGCTGACATACTGTTGGTGGTGTGTAGATGCAGGTGTTTGGTTTGTTGGTTATGTGGTCTTCATATAGCAATGATGTAGACAGGCGTTTGGTGGAGATGATAATAATAATAATAATAATAATAATTGTGTACAGTGCTCAGGTGCACTACAACTCATCTAAAGTCTATATATAATCAGGTGTAGTTTCGGCGGATTTCGGAAAGCATGAGGGCCTTAAAGGATGCAGTGTCATGGCAGTCAACAACTGACGCAGGTAGTTTATTCCATGCTTCAGCAACTCTGAGCGTGAAAAAATGTTTCCGAAAGTCATGGGAGCTGTGTTGTTTTCTGACTTTGTAGGCATGTCCACGTGTGTTAGACACATGGAGATCAAAAAGGTGTTCAGTGTTGTTGTTGGTGAGGTGGTTGATAACTTTGTGGGTGTTCACCAAGTCCGTCGCCAGACGCCGGAGCTTCAGTGAATCCATGCCCAGGGAAACAAGGCGCTCAGAATATGGTAGGTGTCTGATGGAGGGTATGCGTTTGGTTGCACGTCTCTGGACAGATTCCAGGAGGTCAATGTTCTGAGCAAGATAGGGGTTCCAAACTGATGATGCGAATTCCAAGTGTGGTCGTACCATAGCTGTATACAGTTTTAAATAGATGGCTGGAGAGCGGCTAACAAAAGTCTTGCTGGAAAGCAGAGACTGGCTGGTGTCAGGACATCATTGCCGGAGACGAGATGAGTGTGTGGTCAATGGTGAGTGCCAAAGGCCTAGAGCAGTCGAAAATTGTCCTTCTTATAGGGAATAGTGGGCTCCCAGAAGCTGGTGAAAGTTTTTCCATCAAGAGAACACGTGATCCATTTTAGCACATCTGATTAGTTGATTGTGTAAATAGACGCAATTGTTTAGGGGACAATTTGACTCTAAAAACTAACCAATCAGAACAATGGTTACAACCTGGTCTTTATCGCCAAGTGTTTTCTGCTACGTCCAAGCAACAACTATAAATCAAAGGGAGAAAGAACAATTTGCTTTCTTTTATTTTCTCAATCTGTTCTGCTATCTCTTTATTCTTTACTCTTTTACTTGTTTCAGTCATTTGACTGCCGCCATGCTGGAGCACCGCCTTTAGTCGAGCAAATCGACTCCAGGACTTATTCTTTGTAAGCCTAGTACTTATTCTATTGGTCTCTTTTGCCGAACCGCTAATTTACGGGGACGTAAACACACCAGCATTGGTTGTCAAGCGATGCTAGGGGGACAAACACAGACACACAAACATATACACACACATATATATATATATATATATTCTTTCAGTTTCCGTCTACCAAATCCACTCACACGGCTTTGGTTGGCCTGAGGTGCCACGCAGTGGGAATGAACCCAGAACCATGTGGTTGGTAAGCAAGCTACTTACCACACAACCACTCCTGTGCCTATCTGTTCAATATCATTATAATTGATTTTACATAAAACTCCTGTTTCTATACTTAGTAGAGATAAGGCATTACGAATATTATTTTAGCAAGTTTAAAGTGATTTCTTTTGTGTCGTAAACCATTTTCATTTCTGTGGTGTCCCCATCCCTTGATGCCCTAAGCACGTGCTTATTTTGCTTGATGGGTTAACCCAGTGCTGGTTAACAGTAGGATAAATGGATGCTAATGAAGTAAGAACAATTGACTCTAGAATCCAGCTGATATCTTTTTTTCTGTCTGCAGTGAAAATAGTGAGGCATAGGCATAGCTGTGAGGTAAAAGGTTTGCTTCTCAAACACATGGCTTTGAGTCCAATCCTACTGCATAGTAGCTTGGGCAAGAATATTCTACTATCAGCCAAGCCTGACAAAGCCTTGAGAGGTGATTTGGTAGAATGAAGCTGAAAGAAACCCATCACATGCCTTCTTTCTTTCTCTTTCTCTCCATCTCTTTAATATGTATTTCTAATAGTTAATTCACTTACAGTAACTTTCTCTGTTTGTGTTATCATAGTCCATGTAATGAACAGAAATAAAAAGAACATCATTTCCAATCTCTGTTTCTATGTGTTAATATTATGTACTAATGTACTAATACTAAAATATACAAATATTGGTGGAAAAGAAATAAGTTAATAGAAGCTACAGTCAAGTTTTCTAATGATTTTTTTTTTCTAATACATCCCCTAACATTTTTATGATGCCTTTAAAAAGAAACAACTTCAAACATCAACGTCTGCAATTATTTTAATAATTTATATTTTGTTTGTTTTTAATAAACCAGCAATCGAAATGTTATATTAAACAAAATATATTAATACATATATGATTTAAATGCAAATAGAATGCATTTATATGCAGTACAAGATATATTCATACATGATGAGCATCATCTGAGCGTGATCGTAAAAAGCACCAGTCAAGTGTGATTGTTACCAGTGTCACCTTACTGGCATTTGTGCCATTTGTGACATGTGAAAAACCATTCAAGCGAGGCTGTTGCCCATACCGCCTGACTGACCCTCATGCCGGTGGCGCATAAAAGCACCCACTACACTCTCGGAGTGGTTGGCGTTAGGAAGGGCATCCAGCTGTAGAAACTCTGCCAGATCAAGATTGGAGCCTGGTGCAGCCATCTGGTTCACCAGCCCTCAGTCAAATCGTCCAACCCATGCTAGCATAGAAAGCGGACGTTAAACAATGATGATGATGATGATGATACTTTCAATGCAACATTTTTCAACTTTGGCCAACTCTCTCTGGTTTACATTCATGTACCTAATGCTTGCACAACACACACACAGAGGAAACTCTTTATTTGTCAATGAACATTTCAGGAAAGATTTGAGAGAGTAATCTAAAATCATAGGGGTTAAGGGGAAATCAATTTCAAATTAAATCCAGAGTTAATTTGAAACCAATTTCATCCCCCACCCTACCCCACATTAATCTGAATACAATTTAACTTCAGCTGACTGGGCAGGCAGATAATCTGAAAACACTACACTGACATAATTTTTAAAAAGAGAGAAAGAAATAAAGGTGAATTTGTTGGTATGACTGTTTGGTATGCTATACGCCTTAAAATATATCCATGTGATGCTTGCTATTTCTAGCATAATAAACGACCACATAGAAGATTGACTACATACAAGTTTGTTTAAAAGTGCCAGATATTCTTTTCTACTCTAGGCACAAGGCCCAAAATTTTTTGGGGAGGCTGTCAGTCGATTAGATCGACTGCAATACACAACTGGTACTTAATTTATTGACCCCAAAAAGATGAAAGGCAAAGTCAGCCATAGCAGAATTTGAACTCAGAATGTAAAGACAGACAAAATACTGCTAAGCATTTCACCCAGTGTGCTAACATTTCTTATTTCTTTATTGCCCACAAGGGGCTAAACATAGATGGGACAAACAAAGACAGACAAAGGGATTAAGTCAATTACATTGACCCCCAGGGCGTAACTGGTACTTATTTAATCGACCCTGAAAGGATGAAAGGCTAAGTTGACCTCGGCAGAATTTGAACTCAGAATGTAGCGGCAGACGAAATACTGCTAAGCATTTCGCCTGGCGTGATAATGTTTTTGCCAGCTCACCTCCTTAAAAGGGGGAGAGATTAAAACTGCAATAAAATAACCCTTTGTACATTGGGCACAAGACCTGAAATTTGTAGGGTGGAGGGGCTAATTAATTATTTCGACCCTAGTGCTCTGTTAGTATTTTATTGACCCCAAGAGGATGACAAGCAAAGTCAACCTTTGCAGAAAGTGAACCCAGCATGTAAAGACTGACAAGATACCACTAAGCATTTTTCTGATGTGCTAACGATTATACCAGCTCATTACTTTAAACTGCAATTAAAGGTTTCCAAATTTTGGCACAATGCCAGCAAGTTTGGGAAAGTACTAGGTCAAATAAACTGACCCTAGTAGTATCCAACTGGTACTTATTTTATTGATCCCAAACAGACAAAAGGCAAAGTCAACCTCGGTGAAATTTGAACCCAGAACATAAAGATGGACGAAATACCACTAAGCATTTTGTCTGATGATTCTACCAGCTTGCCTCCTTAGGCTGCTATGAAATGATTCCAAATTTTAGCACAAGGCCAGTATTTTTGGGGGAAGGGGGTAAGTTGATTACATCAACCCCAGTATTCAACTGGTTTTTTATTTTATTGATCCCAAACAGATGAAAGGCAAGGTGGACTCTGGTGGAATTTGAACTCAGACATTGACAGACAAAATGTTGCCCTTGTGCCAAAATCAACCCTAGTGTTCCACAGGTATTGATTTTTGTCCCCAAAAAGAATGAAAGGCAAAGTCAACCCCAGAACATAAAGAGGGACAAAATGCCACTAAGCATTTTGCCAGATGTGTTAACGATTCTACCAGCTTTCCACCTTAGGCTGCTATGAAATATTTCCAAATTTTAGCATAAGGCCAGTATTTGGGAGGAAGGGGGTAAGTTGATTACATCGACTGATATTTACCATATTTCAAACGTGTATAAGGAACCCTTTTTTGTCAAAAATTAGGTTAAAAAAATATGGAAGTTTCTTATACATGGATAGTATTATAATCCCTTACGAAACCTCTTTTCCAAATTTTAAGCTCCAAACATTAGGGAGTTCCTTATACACATTAAAATATGATGTTTCATTCATCCCAAACAAACAAAAGACAAAGTCAATCCCAGTTGAATTTGAACTCAGAACACAAAGGCAGACGAAATACCATTAAGCATTTTGCCTGATGTGTTAATGACTCCACCAGCTTGCCACCTTATACTGCCATAAAATAATGAAAGAAATATTTCCTTAGCTGGTGAGTACTATTAGATAAATAAAGTAAACAAAAGAGAATTAGATGTAACATAGAAGAAAAATTATGCAAATTGGTAATCAGATATCATTTAGAGACAAGCAGAAAAGCCACCCTCTGTTAGTAATATATTTTCATATGTATTTCACTGTTTGTTTATTTCTCTCACTTACCCTCAGTTTCTTCCTTGCGTCTCTTAAAGATTCCGAAATGAACATCGGTACTAAAATATAAGCATTATAAGCTGAAGTCTAAGATATCAATAATGATAATACATTTCAGAAAATACACCAGTAGTTTATTACAGTTGTGTATTTTTTCTTCATTTTGCAATGTGGTCCTGTTGGAGCTCAGCTTTTAAAGGTTTTGTTAAGTATATTTATTTCTTTATTGCCCACAGGGGGTGAAACATAGAGGGGACAAACAAGGACATTATGTCGATTACATTGACCCAGTGCATAACTGGTACTTATTTCATCGACTCCGGCAGGATGAAAAGCAAAGTCGACTTCAGCAGAATTTGAACTCAGAACATAACAGTGACAAAATACTGCTAAGCATTTCGTCCAGCATGCTAACAATTCTGCCAGCTCACTGCCTTACTTTGTTAAGGTTTTGTTAACTATATTGCCCCTGCCCCCACTCTGTTTTTGTGTGTTATTTATTCTGTTGACCGGAGAGGGAGAAAACATGACCTCAACATGGTCTAACAATCTTATAGATGTAGTTGTATGGTAAGAAACTTGCTTTCCAACCACATTGTTTCAGGTTCAGTTCCACCATGTAGCACCTTGGGCAAATGTCTTCAACTATAGCTTCAGGCCAACCAAAGCCTTGTGAGTGGATTTGGCAGACAGAATCTGAAAGAAGCCCATCATATATATGTGTGTATGTATGTATATATATATATATATATATATATATATATATGTGTATATATATATGTATGTGTACATAAGTATGTATGTACGTATGTATGTATGTATGTATGTATGTATGTATGTATGTATGTATGTATGTATGTATGATGTATGTATGTATGTATGTATGTATGTATGTATGTATGCATGTGTGTGTCTTTGTCTCGGTGTTTGTCCCCCACAACTGCTTGACAATTGGTGTTGGTGTGTTTATGTCCCCATAATGTAGCAATTTAGCAAAGGAGGCTGATAAAATGAGTACCAAGCTTATAAAAGAATTAATTCTGGTGTCAATTGATTCGACTAAAAATTCTTCAAGGTGGTGCCCCAGCATGGCCACCATCAACTAGCTGAAACAAGATGATTGCCATCCACCAGATTTCACTTGGGCTTGGTTGACCAGATGATATAGCAGAAGGCACTGGCCCAAGATGAGATCGAACCTAAAACTCTGAGGTTGTGAACCAAACTGCTTTCACACAAGAGTATTGACCAACTGATGTAGTATCCATGGTAACAGAAATATCATTAATCTCCTAAAGTAGTTATGTTGTAAATGTCCATGCAATTCTGTACATTATAAAGGAGTAAAAGAAATTATTCTTTTATTGGTTCAAGCCAGTAGGTCGTGATGGCCATGCTGGAGCACAACTACCAAGGTAGTGGTTTTCAAACTGATAAATTCCAGACCCTGCCCTGCTCACCAAAATATTATGGAAATATTTTTGTCCCCTCTCTCTTTATTAATGAGAAGATAAAAAAAAATATTATGCATTCATATAATTTTTCACTTTGATTTGGTGTTGGACAAGTTTTAAAAGTTTATAAAAAAATATCTCAATTTTTTGCAATTTGTCTGTCCATTATTTTTAAGTCCTCAAGGCTTCCTTATGCCATAAGAAACACTTGTTAAATCATTGATATCATTGATTAATGTTTTAGCAATATTTCCAGTTTTGAAAGACAATTCAAACACAAATCATAAAAATGTTGAGAGAATTTTAGTTGCTTTATTAGATGTTATGGAAATTAATTAGAAATATTAGACATTCTTGACATTTGATGGTAAAATCAAAGTATTGAGTAAAATTTTGTGTAGTATTTGATTACATCATTTTATAATCAGAATTTAAATTGCTCCCAGGTTTGCTTTGCCTTTTCATCCCTCTGTACTTGTCAGAAGATTTTGACAGCCAAATACTAGAGGCAGTATAATGTATTCTTGAAGACAGTGACCAAGAGTGGTCATAGGACAATATATATGAATGTTATCTAGCTGAACCTTCTCCTACCTGGGCCCCTGTGTCTAACTTTGCCCTCTACCTGGGCTCCCGAGCAAAAAAATAAATAGTTACATATACAGCTCATGAATAATGACTGCAGGCAAACTACAAGACAGAAACACACAAAAAAATTCAGAAGAATAACAATAATAAGCCTTTCTCTAAATACCATACTTGTTAGGTAAACTAATTGACAGAAACGCAAAAAAAAAAAAATTTGTGGGAATAACAAAATAGACCTATCTGTCATCTACCATATTTGTTCACCCGAATCTCTAATTACCTCATCACTTTCACCAGTTTGATTGTCTGAATCAATCTTCCTGAGCTCCTGAGCAAATAAATAGACACTTACATATACAGTTCAAGACTAACAACTGTGGGAAAATTAATGGACAAAATCAGCTGCATCTTCTTTTCCTATATGCATTGCTCATTACCATTTTACCTGGAATCTGGCAGAGATGATGTTTTGTTTAACCTATTCCTGCTACAGCAGGAATATGGTGTGAGAAGGTTAACACCACTGCCATGGCCCTTTGCTGCTTCAAGTGAAATCCATTCTGTTTCATTTATTATAACCAAGTTATGGTTTTGATTAATGGCTTGTCTGCTCAGTCAAGGAAGATCTGTGGCTAAACAAGCTATTGCAAATGAATTTGAATTTCATTAAAATCAGCAAAGTTATCAATCATTAAAATTAGCAATTTCTAAATACATTACCAGTTCTTCTAATACTTAATATCTTTGCCAGATTCTGTCTAGCTTTAAATCCCCAGTTTTTGAAACTTCATTGCTCCTAGGCTAAATTGCAACACTAAAGAGTCAATTAAATGGTGTTTCATTACATAGTCTGCTTCAATCGATTAACAATTAACCCTGTTCTCTTCTCATTAATAATCGCATTGCTGCTCTCAACTGCTCTTAGCTTCTTTTATTTCTCTCTATATCATTTCAATCTAGTCAGCTTATCTCATATGTCATATTTAGTGAGTTTAAAATGCTGTTTAGGTTTCTTGACATTATGAAAGTATAAATGACCCTTTCAAATGTTATTCAACATTCCGACATTGCATTTCATAGCTCAAATTTCATTGGTTAAACAGTTTAAGCGTACACTTTACCTTTTATAGAGTCACCCATATTACTGCATCAAATTGAAAATATACATCCATTATCCTTCCATAAAATAAATGAAACCAACAAAAGACTGAAACAGTAAGAGAGCCCCTAAATATTCTTTTGATTTGCTTGAAATATCAATCAAATCTCCCTCATTGTATCTGATCATATTTGAAAAAAGAAAAACTGTATACTGGTGCAGGTGTGGTTGTGTGGTAAAAAGCTTGCTTCCCTTCCATATGGTCTGGGTTCAGTCCCACTGAGTAACACTTTGGGTAAGTGTCTTCTACTGTACCCTTGCACCAACCAAAGCTTTGAGAGTGTATTTGATAGATGAAAACTGAAAGAAGCCTATTGTGTGTGTGTGTGTGTGTGTGTGTGTGTGTGTGTGTGGTGTGTGTGTGTGTGTGTGCGTGTGTATGTACACATATGTCTGTATGTTTTTGTTTGTCCCCCATCAGTACTTCACAACTAACTTTAGTGCTTTGGCAAAAGGGACCAACAGAATAAGTACCAGGCTTTAACAAGAAAATAATGGGGTCAATTCATTTGATTAAACAGGTCAAGCCACTGCCCCAGCATGGCCAGCTGGCAGAATCGTTAACATGCCAGGCAAAATACTTAGCAGCATTTCATCCACTTTTATACTCTGAGTTCAAACTCCACCAAGGTCGACTTTGCCTTTCGTCCATCCAGGGTCAATAAAACAAGTACCAATTGAGCACTGTGGGTCATTGTAATTGACAAGTCCTCTTCCCAAATACTGCTGGCCTTGGGCCAAAATTTGAAAGCATTATTATCAATACAGTGGTTTGGTAAAATTCTTAAGGCATCAGATAAAATCTCTCAGTAGTCATCCTAGTTCTTTACTTTCCAAGTTCAAATCCAACTGAGGTAATCTGTGCCTTTCATTCAACAGATTTGATAAAGTACCCATCTGGGTTTAACCCTTTTGTTACTGTATATATTTTAAGATGCTCTGTGTTTCTTTCAATTACTTTAAATATAACAAAGAATTTAGTAAAATAACTTAGCTATCATTAAGCTAGTGTTAGGAACAAAAATTGCGACTAAGGTTTGGTGGAAGATTTTAATTCAAAACTTATGAAAACAAGACATTTGTACTACAAAGCCAGAGCCAGTTAAAGCTGGGTTGGTAACGAAAGGGTTAAGGCAACCCCTTTGCTCTAAATTTGTGGCTTTGTACCTCTTAGAAATGATTCGGCTTATTTACGAAATTACTACTGAAGATTCCCTACGAATTTCTAGACTCATGGCTATGGAAGTTTTTATTACCATCAAAATTGTGAAGAGGGCAGCAAGTTGGTAGAATTTTTACCATAATGGACAAAATGCTTAATGCTATTCCTTCCAGCTCTTTGCCTTCTGCAATGCAAATTTTACTGAGGCTGGCATTGCCTTTCATCCTTTCAGAGCTGATGAACTAAGCACCGGTTGAGCTCTAGTGTCATTATAAATGACTAGTCCCTCCCAACAAAACTTCAGACCTTGTCCCTATAGTAAAAAGTATTATTATTTGAGTTCAAATTCCGCTGAGGTCAACTTCGCCTTTCATCCTTTCGGGGTCAATTAAATAACTACCAGTTATGCACCGGAGTCGATGTAATCGACTTAATCCCTTTGTCTGTCCTTGTTTGTCACCTCTATGTTTAGCACCCTGTGGGCAATAAAGAAATAAATTATTATTATCATGAGTATTTTCTTTTTTTATTTTCATTTTGGCCAATTTGTTGAACTTGTTTTTTTTTTTTGAAGTTCTCTTTGCATTTTAGAAAATTCTTCAAAATGATATTTTTGAAATAGAGAAAAAATTAAAAAAAACTCAACCACATTGCAACAGTTCACAAACAAGTGGTGCTTTCAAACAAAAATCAATTCCTTGTTATCTACAATTCACAGAACAAACACCATGTAATTTCTCACGATCGATTTCTTTGGAATTGGGTCTCTCCATATATCTTTTCCATGATATTACATCTGAAATATAATTTATAAACATTATTTTTTTATTAAAAATTTGACTTAAATTTTAGAGTTTTAATATAATTTATACTTTGGACCTTAGTTTCATTTTTTCTCTTTCTTTTCCTTCAAGAAAAAGTTGATGTCACAGCAATAGAAGTCAGCCCTATTGGGATTCTAATAAAATGGTATAAATTGATAGGCTGTTTTCTGCTGTTCTTGGTATTGTTTACTAACTCTAGCTCAACCTTTGTATAAATAAACCCCTGATCCGAAGCATTCCACCCATGATTATCCTGTCTTTTTAAGTGCATCGAGGGCTTCATTGCTGAGGTTATACACACAAGCATTAGATGACGGATTTGATTTCTTGTTGGGTGGAATGTTATGTTATTGAGTAATTCACTACATTTTCCTTTTCCCGTGTTTACTCAGTCATAAATGAATACCAGCCTAGTATTGATGCAGCCCTCTCTACCTCCAGCTCTCAAACCTTGGATGTCTCACTACATCAAGGCTGCAAGAACCAAGAGGTTTGAGCTTCTACCAGTCTTCATGCACAACTACATAGGCACCTAAAACAATTGACAGAAGCATGGGACATGCTACTTAGTCATACTCCCTTGTGAATGATGGCTATTGTATAGGACGATATTATCCAGTGTGTCCTTCTTTGCTTATGACAGTGGTAGTTAATTTTAGCAAGTTTTGGCTGTTATTTTCAGTTAAATAACTACATAGATTCCCTCTCTGTTTTGGTTGGTTTGGGCTTGAGAAACTGGTGACAATATAATATACTCCCTTGGAATGATGGCTATTGTATAGGATAATATTATCCAGTGTGTCCTTCCTTGCTTATTGCAGTGGTAGTTAATTTGAGCAAGTTTTGGCTGTAATTTTCAGTTCAATAACTACTAGGTTCCCTCTCTGTTTTGGTTGGTTTAGGTTTGAGAAACTGGTAACAATAGAATATATAAGACAGAGATACATGAAACAACAATGTCTTCCAAGACGTGAAGAGAATACAAAAATTCCAAAGTTAGAATCAGACGTAATTAACTGTGATTTTAATTAATAAATGAGATTAATGTGCAGAGAAGATTTAATACACACAGATTCAGAAACACACAAGGTGTGGATTTCACAAAACCACATTCAAGGGAAACTTGTCCTAAAATGCATTCAATCTATGCTGCAAAGTGGTTTCAGTAGGGCAGGACATCCTTCTGCAAGAAAATGGTATCATGAAACCTATTTCTTTATCACCCACAAGGGGCTAAACACAGAGGGGACAAACAAGGGCAGACATAGGTATTAAGTCGATTACATCGACCCCAGTGCGTAACTGGTACTTAATTTATCGACCCCGAAAGGATGAAAGGCAAAGTCGACCTCGGCAGAATTTGAACTCAAAACGTAACGGCAGACGAAATACCGCTAAGCATTTCGCTCTGCGTGCTAACGTTTCTGCCAGCTCGCCGCCTTATTGGTATCATGAAACCTGATTGATACTCAATAACAACAGAGTAGACTTTGCTAAAAGTGTCCAAACATAAAGTAGCGATCGTAATGGGTAGCAGCAGTGGTAGGTATTAACCCTCTTAGACCTGGGCCCCTGCGTCTAACTTTACCCTCTACTTGGGTTCCTGAGCCAAAAAAAAAAAATAAATAAATAAATAGTTAGATATACAGCTCAAGAGTAATGATTGCAGGTAGGCTAATGGACAGAATCACAAAAAAAAAAAAAATTCAGGAGAATAACAATAGGCCTATCTCTCAACTATTGTATTTGTTTATTGCAGGCAAACTAATAGAGAGAATTACAAAAAAAATATTCAGAATAACAATGATAAGCCTTTCTCTCAACTATCATACTTGTTAGGCAAAGTAACAGACAGAATCACAAAAAAATCTATAAGAATAACAATAATAAATAAACCTATCTATCAACTACCATATTTGTTCACCCAAATTGCTAATTTCCTCATCACTTTCACCAGTTTGATTGTCCAAATCACTCTCATTGTCTGCGTAAGGTTGAACTCTTTGTTCAAAGAATAAACATCATCAATAATTTCCTCAACTGTAAAGAGTCTAGGCCTTGATTGTTTACCAGATGAGATACTGGGTTCATCACATGTTCATTTCATTACATAAATTCATTTTTCAATTAAAAACAAAAGCAAACGTTAGCTATAGGGGACAACGAGTCATAAACACACTTGACTACGAAGTTGCAATGTGGTGGGTTGTCTATTTTTGGCATCTTATATTTTTTTCCTATGTATGTTGTTCAGTGGCAAGAGAGGAAGAGGCCGACCAAGAACCCACTGGCTTGACACCATCAAGAGTGATACCGGAATGGACATAGCCAATCTGAAAGAAGCGGCCCAGGATAGAACTGACTGATCCAACGAGTAACCGAGAGTCGACTTCGACTGAGCGGATAGATAGATAGTGTTGTTCATTGCTGCTTTAATGGGAATCTGGTAGAGATTACATTTAGGCTATCCCTGCTATACCAGGAACACAGTGTGATGGGATAAAACTGGGCAATGAATTAAGCCTTTAATCCATCAAGAATTATAATCTGTGCATGTGATCTTAATGTCTTGATGGTTAGAACTGGCTTAAAATAATCTGAAAAATATGACTTAAATTTTTTAGAGTTTTTACAAAATTTATGCTTTGTACCATAGTTCAACTTGCTTTTCTTTTCCATCAAGAAATAGTGTCACAGCAAAAAAAGTTGGTCCCATTGGGGTTGTAGCAAGGTATTATGGGCTGAGAGACTGCTAAAGCTCTGTCCCTTCCTGAGTGAGAGCAACCATATTGGTTTCACTTGGGCAGGGATAAAATATTAGAAGTTTGATGTATAAGGCAAGAAGGATTGCACTTAGTGCTGATTCCTTATGACAGAATATAGGTGATGATAAAAGGAGAGAAAAGGAATAGGGAGGGCTGAGAAGGCATAGACTATTCCACTTCAAGCTAAATGCACAGATTACCTGCATGTATATATATATATATATATATACTCTTTTACTCTTTTAATCTTTTACTTGTTTCACTCATTTGACTGCAGCCATGCTGGAGCACCGCCTTTAGTCGAGCAAATCGACCCCGGAACTTATTCTTTGTAAGCCCAGTACTTATTCTATCGGTCTCTTTTGCCGAACCGCTAAGTGACGGGGACGTAAACACACCAGCATCGGTTGTCAAGCAATGCTAGGGGGACAAACACAGACACACAAACATATACACACACACTTATATATATATATACATATATACGACAGGCTTCTTTCAGTTTCCGTCTACCAAATCCACTCACAAGGCATTGGTCGGCCCGGGGCTATAGCAGAAGACACTTGCCCAAGATGCCACACAGTGGGACTGAACCCGGAACCATGTGGTTGGTTAGCAAGCTACTTACCACACAGCCACTCTTATATATATATATATATTTATGTATGTATTTATATATGTATGTCTCTGTCAGACATATTTCCTCCTTCCCTCTTGTCAACTGGTGTTGGCTTGTTTACATCCTTATTACTTAACAGTTTGGCAAAAGACACCAATAAAATAAATACTAGACTAAAAAAAATAAAATGAAAAATAAACATAAGTACTGGGGGGTGATTTGTTTGACTGAAACCTTTCAAGGTGGTGCTCCAGCATGGCTACAGTCCAATGACTAAACCAAGTAAATGACAAAAGAATAGTTGTTTTTGCACAAAATATTAGGGTGGCTGCTTGTGTGTGTGTGCGTGGGCGGGGTGGGGTGGCGCCTTTTATGGTATAATACCTCTTAAGTCAATATTTCCTTTTATCATCGCTGTCATGAAAATTGCATTTACCATAAGTAAACCAAAGTGTACCTTTCCATCCTTTCATCTGCCAATAACTTAGCTAAATTGTCAGTTTGGTTTCGTTCTATCCAAACCTACTAAAAAAATGAAGTCAATCACTTTTTGCATCTCTCGAAAATGTGGATGTCATAAATGGTTATGACTTCCTTTCAGTGAAAACCATGCCTGAGTACACCACACACGTATTAACATACAGACACAAATGCCTACAGACCCGTTTGTGTGTGGGGGTATGTATATATGTATGTATATGTGTATGTGTATATGTATGTGTATTTTTATGTATATATGTATGTGTATATGTACGTATATATGTGTATATATGTATGTATATATGTGTGTAAATATGTATGTGCGTGTGTATATAGGTATGTATAGATGCATATATATGTGTGTATATATGTATGTATATATGTATGTAAATATGTATGTGCGTGTGTATATAGGTATGTATATATGTGTGTAAATATGTGTGTATATAGGTATGTATATATGTATGTGTATATGTATGTATATTTTATGTATATATGTGTGTATATATGTATGTGTGTGTGTATATAAGTATGTATATATGTATGTATATATGTGTGTATATATGTAGGTATATATGTGTGTATATATGTATGTGGGTGTGTGTCTATATGTATATATGTATGTGTCTATGTATGTATATATGTATTTATATATGTATGTATATATGTATGTGTATATGTATGTGTATATGTATGTATATATGTATGTACATATGTATGTATATATATATATATATATATGTATGTGTATGTGTGTGTCTAGAATAATTATAAGAATTTTTAACTCGGCATAAATCATAAAAGAGTTATAGATTTCCAAGCCTAACTCCGCTTTAAAGCAAGACTTCACCCAGAGATGACTTCATTCTCTCTTTTCGTTTTCCCTTTCATTCTTTTTCCCCTTCTCATTTCTCTCCATTTGTTTCCCTATCTAACTCTTTCTCTCTTTCTCTATCCCTCTCTTTCTCTATACCTCTCTTTCTCTATCACTCTTTTTCTCTTTCCATCTCTCTCTCTTTCTCTCTTCCTCTCTTCATCTCTTTATCTATCCCACTCTTTCTCTATCACTTTCTTTCTCTATCCATCTCTCTCTCCATCTCTTCCTCTACCCATCCCTGTCACTCTCTCTATCGATCTCTCTTTCTCTCTCCATCTCTTTCTCTATCAATCCCTCTCTCTACCTATCCCTCTCTCTCTCTCTCTCTATCCATCTCTCTTTCTTTATCCATCTCTGTCTCTATCCATCTCTATCTCTATCCATCCCTCTCTCTATCCACCCCCTCTCTCTATTCATCTCTCTCTCTCTATCCCTCTCTCTCTCTATCCATCTCTCTCTCTTATCCACCTCTATCTCTATCCATCCCTCTCTCTATCCACCCCCTCTCTATATATATATCGATCTCTTTCTCTCTATTCATCTCTCTAACCATCTCTCTCTTCCTCTTTCCATCCCTCTCTCTCTCTCCATCTCTCTCTCTCTCTATCCATTCCTCTCTCTATCCACCCCCTCTCTCTATATATATCGATCTCTTTCTCTCTATTCATCTCTCTCTATCCATCTCTCTCTTTCTCTATCCATCCCTCTCTCTATCCACCCATCTCTCACCCTATCAATCTCTTACTCTTTCCCTCTCTCTCCAACTCTTTCCCCTCCGCCTATCAACCATTTCTGCATGCATACACAGAGACGCATGCGGCTCAGAAGCAGATACAGCAGAGAGTTGAAGCATATTATATTTCATCAGCTGTAATCATTTTGATTCCTTCTACATCAATACTTCCTGGCATTAAAAGCATGATTTTTGAAAATGGAATATTGTATTTTGTTGTTTTTCCTGACACTTTCTCTTTGAGAACAATTTAAATGACTGTACACGTTCGTGTGTAAGTGAAACAGTCTCTAGTTTTCTAGTTTCAGAACATGAATAGCTAAGAAATCTATCTTTCATCGATTAACTAGTTCACCAAGGATTTACCTATCTTTTATTGGTAAGAGAAAAATTAACATATACAAGAAAAAAATAAATATATAAATAAACCTGCAAAAAGCAAAAAAAAAAAGTTACAGAAATGTTTTATGGATATTTTGGGTTTTCTTTTTTTTTTTCTTCTTACAAGAAATCATTTTTCCTGTGAGAGAAAATGCCTAATATTCATTCCAAATTCTTCAAGTAAAAGCCGCATAGAATTCCCAATATATTAACTTTTCTTTCTAACAGTTAACAATATTTTGACAAGTCAACTAGTTTCATAAGTTATTGCTTCGACCTTTGACCTTCTTTGAGTGTCAATGCAGAAACATTAGCATACTTGGTTTGAATAAACCTAAGCCATTATGTGGTGGAAAGATTACTACAAAATGCTGCTAACACCCACGATTCAAAGTGATTACAGTTGCAGTAAGTCCTCTTCTCTACGAGCTGAGCAATCACAGAAGGAGCCTTTATGTGGTCCCACAATCTGTAAGAAAGAGCAGCCACCTTTTCATCTAATCACACCAATAAGTGCAGGTGTGGTGGTGTGGTAAGAAGTTTGCTTCCTGACCACATGGTTCTGGGTTCAGTTCTGCTGTGTAGCACCTTGGGCAAGTGTCTTTTATAGTGATGGGATGTCCAAAGCCTTCACAGTAGACTTGGTTGACAGAAACTGAGAGAAGCCCAATGTGTGTGCATATATGCGTTCATACATACCTACATCTATCTTATTATCTATATCTATATCTACATATATATATATATATATATATATATATATTTTCTTTTTTTCTTTACTTGTCTCAGTCATTTGACTGTAACCATGCTGGAGCACCGCCTTTAGTCGAGTATATCGACCCCAGGACTTATTCTTTGTAAGCCGAGTACTTATTCTATTTTTCTCTTTGCCGAATTGGTAAGTTACGGGGACATAAACACACCAGCATCGGTTGTCGGGGGGACAAACACAGACATACAAACATATACACACATACATATATTTACATATATATGACGGGCTTCTTTCAGTTTCCGTCTACCAAAACCACTCACAAGGCTTTGGTCAGCCCAAGGCTATAGTAGAAGACACTTACCCAAGGTGCCACGCAGTGGGACTGAACCTGGAACCATGTGGTTGGTAAGCAGGCTACTTACCACACAGCCACTCCTATGCCTATATATATATATATATATATATATATATATATAATATATATATATATATGGGTGTTATATGAATTTATGGAAAGGAATTCTCTTAAATTTTAACATCTTCTCTTCTCCATTTTTAACAAATTTGTTGGGTTTTATGGCATTCCTTTCCATAAATTCATATAACACACCATATACAAGTATTATTTTCATATTCGCAAACTTACACCAGTAAGCTATCAGCAAAATATGAAGAATCTATATTAGAAATTGATTTTGGAATCCTCCAAATTAAAGAACAAAATATAATTCAACCTTTTCACACATACACGCATATATATATATATTTATACATCTATCTATCTATCTATCTATCTATCTATATATATATATATATATATATATATATATATATATATATATATATATATATATGTATGTATATATATATGTATATATATGTATGTGTGTATATATATATATATATAGATAGATAGATAGATAGATAGATAGATAGATAGATAGATAGATAGATAGATAGATAGATAGATAGATAGATAGATAGATAGATAGATAGATAGATATGTCCTTTCAGTTTAGCCCCAGGTCAGTCCTGATTAAGGAAACTTATGGTCAAAAATATTCCTGCTGTGATTATCTTGTCTTTTGTATCACAGGAAGTACAGCTTTCTAATCCATTAGTATTTAAACCAAACATATGCAGCCCAAAAAGTCTAACTGTCTTATGTTCAATCTGGCTTCTCACACTTACCCTACAATGTCATTCTAAACATAAACAAAGCTACAAGAAAATGAATGATTAATTCAAAACAATGTGAATAAATAAACATCATATTTGACAGAGTAATCTGAATGCAAAAAGGTTAATACATTCTTCTCTATTCCTTAACCAGTAGGTATTTGAGGGAAATTTAGCTGCTATAGAGTTGAAGTGGGTGTGTTAGCTGCCACCACAAAAGTATCAGGTAGCATTGAATTAGATAAAGTTTCAGGTTTACTCCCCTAAGACTGATAAGATGGTAAACTGGATGGAGGTGTTAAGCCGATACCTACATTAAACAAAGCTGTTAAACTCAATGGTTATATGAACTAGTGCTCCACAGGTATGCCAGGTGTGCTGCAGTCTAACCTTTCAGTTCAGGTGTGCCACCAAATTTTGAAAAGAATATAAGTGAACCCCAAGTGAAAAAAGACTGCAGAGCACTGATATAGACCAAGCACTCTAGTTAGACTAGGTGTTGATGTTAAACTGGACAGTGCGTTAGACCTACCACACAAGTTAGAACAAGTTATGATTTAAACTGGGCGGTGTGTTGGTCTTACCATTTGAACTAATATACAGTCTGTAGTTATTTCCAAATTTGATCATTTGTGGCCGTTGCCAGCCTCGCCTGGCCCCTGTGCTGGTGGCACATAAAAAGCACCATCTGATCGTGGCCGTTTGCCAGCCTCGTCTGGCACCTGTGCTGGTGGCACGTAAAAAGCACCCACTACACTCACAGAGTGGTTGGCATTAGGAAGGGCATCCAGCCGTAGAAACATTGCCAGATCAGATTGGACCTAGTGCAGCCTTCTGGCTTCCCAGACCCCAGTTGAACCGTCCAACTGATGCTAGCATGGAAAGCGGATGCTAAAGGATGATGATGATGATGTGTCACGTCTGTGATTCCTAAAACAGTCAATCTATATTTCCTTTAAACTATGTATGTTTAACACAACCCATTTCGCAGATGCATGTAAACATCTCTTATCTATCTATAACTATGAAATCCTAGTAACACAAATATATGCATGACTCAAAGACAACTGTAAAACCCCCAGAGATGCCTCTTATGCATCCCACTCACTATGTTGTGAATTCCCAGATGCTTATATGTCTCTCTTAATCATCCATTAAATAACGTTTGGTTGGTTGTTAGCTATTGAATTCTGAGATATACTGACATTTCAGCCAATGAAAGGATGCATTAGTGAGTGTATCAAAGAAAGAATCTTGGTTACAATGTGTTCTACATGATAGCATATGACAGAGAAATGGATATTGATTGAAGTTGGCATGTGTTGAAGCAGTGGTGGAGAATGACTGCGTAGGTGAAAGTTTGTGTGTCGACCATGACAGTTCTGGAAAGTATCTTACGAAGCTCTTATCTTGAAATACGCAAAATAAGTTGACATTTTTCGACACAGATTTTTGTTGATAAAATAGAAAGAAAAAAAAAGAGCTATAGTTGTTGACTGTTTTACAAAAAGTAATAATACTTGTACATATATTTTAGTCATTTTTTAGAAGACATTCTATCAGATTAATGATTTTGTTCTAAGCATGCAAAGAAATCAACAATAACTCACAAAATTGAAGTGGTGGCACGTTCATGCCAGTGGCACCACTTCGAGCATGATCGTTACCTAGATTGCTTTACTGGCACTTGTGCTGGTGGCACATGAAAAAACATTCGAGCAAGGTCGTTGCCAGTGCTGCTGAACTGGCTCCTGTGCATGTGGCACATAAAAAGCGCCATTTGAGCGTGGCCGTTGCCAGTACCCACTGACTGGCCCTCATGCCGGTGGTATGTAAAAACATTCACTACACTCTCGGAGGGGTTGACGTTAGGAAGTGCATCCAGCTGTAGAAACTCTGCCAAATCAGATTGGAGTCTGGTTCATCAGACATCAGTCAAATCGTCCAAACCATGTTAGCATGGAAAGCAAACATTAAACGATGATGATGATGATGATCTATACAGCTTTACATAGACCTACACATATTTTAACTGCACCAACAAGGAACCATTGCAATTGCAACCCTACTATAATACTGGTGTAATTTCTTCAGGGTCTTTACTTGGTATCCTTCAATTTAACCGTGTATGTATGCATGTGTAAGTCTGTGTACGTGTGAGTGGGTGCATATGTTTGTGTTTCCTTGTCTAAGATGGCAACCAGATGTTGAACAAAAATAAATGAACTGTGATCAGGCTCAATAAAAGGAGCCTGAGTTGTTATTGGCTGCAATTACATACTTGAAGTTAGTGTTGGTAGAAATTAAATCAGCTTGCAAATGCACTTTCACTTTACTAAATTTATATTCAGGCTAAGCCTGAACAGTCTGAGTTCCAGAGTCGCCACTGATGTTTCCATCTACGAAATCCATTCACAAGGCTTTGGTTGGCCCGAGGCTACAGTAGAAAGCACTTGCCCAAGGTGTCACACAGTGGGACTGAACCTGGAACCATGTGGTTGGTAAGCAAGCTACTTACCACACAGCTACTGCTATATATATATATATATAAATTATAGTAAGGGTGTTAAAATAATATAATAATAATAATAATAATAAAATTATTGTATACAGTGCTCAGGTGCACCATAACTTGTCAGAAAGTGCATATAAAGTACATGCAGTAATGTAGAAATGTCTGGAAAGCGAACACTGTATGAGTCAGATACATGCTTGTGTGTGTATGGAGGGGAGAAAATCAAGTGTAGTGTTGGCGAATCTCAGGAAGCATGGAAGTTTTGAAGGATGCAGTGCTCCGACAACTAACAACCGATGCCGGCAGTTTGTTCCATGCTTCAGCAACTCTCAGCGTGAAAAAATGTTTCCTGAAATCATGGGAGCTGTGCTGTTTTCTTACTTTGTAAATATGTCCACGGGTATTAGATGGGTGGAGTTTGAAGAGGTGCTCAGAGTTATTGTTTGTGCAATGGTTGGTAATTTTATGGGTGTCTGCCAAGTCAGCTGCCAGACGTCGGAGTTTCAATGTGTCCATGCCCAGGGAAGTAAGGCGTTCAGGATATGGCAAATGCCTGATGGAGGGTATTCTTTTGGTTGCACGTCGCTGAACAGCTTCCAGACAATTGATGTCCTGTGCAAGATAGGGGTTCCAGACCGGTGATGCAAATTCCAGGTGAGGTCTTACCATAGCTATATAAAGCCGCAGATAGATAGCCGGAGAGCGGCTCACAAAGGATTTGGTGAGTGATGCCAAGACACCCCCAGCCTTCTTGACAATTTTAGCGATGTGTTTTGTCCAACTCAATTCACTGTCGACAATAACACCCAGGTCACGTTCACATGAAGACTTTTTGAGACTAGTGTTGTGGAGGGAGTAGGTGGACGCTGGGTTTCTCCTCCCAAAATGCATGGTGGTACATTTGTCCACAGCCAGCTTGAGTTGCAGTCCATGATCCACTGCTGCATTGTGTCCAGGTCTGCTTGCAATAGAGATCTATAGTGTACAGGATTTGACCTCTTTATTTCGAGGTACAGCTTGATGTCATCTGCATATTTCAGCACTGTGGCATTCTTTAAGTTGGCATCTATGTTGGCATCTGTGTTGAATGACTACAACACCAGTCTGCTAGAAATAGACCCCAAAAAGTTCTATGAACCACTTAGATTATCATTCCACTACACAAGGTTGTAAGTGAGGAAAATAGACAGTGAGGGGTCTATTTCTAGCAGACTGGTGTGGTAATCATTCAACACTCTTCTTATAACCATTATGGTATTTTTAGTATGCAGGCCACTGATAAATTATTAAATAATGATACACACACACACACACACACACACATATATATGCATGTGTGTGTGTGTTGTGTCTGTTCTTCTCCCACCACTGCTTGACAACCAGTGTTAGGTTTCTGCTTTTTTGTCCCAGTAACATAGCAGTTCAGCAAAATGAGACCAGTTGACATTAGGAAGGGCATCAAGCTATAAAAACCATGTCAAACCAGACTGGAGTCTGGTGCAGCCCCTCAACTTTTCACTCTGGCTGAAGCCATCCAACCCATACCAGGATGGACAACAGACGTTAAACAATGACAATGATGATGATGAGAATAAGTACCGTACTTAAAATATGTACTGGGGTCAATTTGTTCTACCGAAAGTTCACCAAGGTGATGCCCAACCATGGCCACAGTCTAATGGCTGATACAAATAAAAGGAAAAAGACATTTGAAACTTTTTTTTCATTTATAAAAATTCAAGTTTGAACCAATTTTGAGGTTGAAGCTTAACTTTGTTGGAGCAGAGTACTAAAAAGGTGTAACATTGAGGTCAGCTGACAGAATTTGCAGTTGATCTTCTGCATTCTTTCATTTCAATCGGTTTTTTTTCTGTATTTTTTTATTTTTTCTGCATTTTTTTTTTTTGCTTTGCATTAACTTATGGTTTTGTGCTTGGTATGGAAATTCGCCTGCATTTGTGTAGAATAGCTTAACCATTCAAATAGTTTTCCGTTGGTTCTGTTTGTGTGTGGCATTCGATCAATATATTTTGTTTTTTAATACATTAGAAGCTCCCGTGTTTGTGTTTAGAGGCATGTGTGCAGTCAGTTGAGTACAAATTTCAATTAGACTGATTTTAAGTAATATATTATCCAGCAGCATTTTAATGACAGACTTGTTAGATCTAGTCTCTGTATATTGATTCACTTTCACTAATACTATATAATATGTTAGTAATTAGCACAAGTTGTCTGTCTAATGTAAACTTAAGTAAAAAAAAAAAAAAACCCACTCAGAAACAGGTTCTAATATATTTTCTGCAATAAAAGGAATGGCTTTTATGGTGTTTATGATGGTAACTGGTTTCTCTGTATTGTTGTTTAAATCGATAAAGTTGTTGCTTATCTGTTGAGTCATGCAAATTGTTACTGTGGCTCAGCAACATATTTGAATACAAAGCAAGATGAGCATTAATATTGAACCGAGTTTCAAGTTGAGCCATGAGAGAGGTCTGTGTGTGTGTGTGTGTGTGTGTGTGTGAGTGTGAGTGTTTCTACATGCCTGTTTCTTCTTTTTACATGACTTGGTCACATGGCAGGGGTGGGGTAGTCAGCATCCTTAACTCTTTTCAAGGCCTCTGTAATTAGTCAGAGGAAAGGACCGAGTTATCCTCTGATCAAGGACTTTTGTCTGAATGATAAAAACAGAGTGGATGTTGTCAGAAGCACACATGGGCTGCATAGTACTATTAAACCAGGCAAGGACAACATTCTTTGAGAAGTAGGCTACATGAGACATGGCTAACCATTGGGTGGGCCACACTGCTAAAAACATCCAATGTAATTTTTCATTAGTTGTGCCATTCAGAAAGTCTCATGAACTGCAGTTTGCTAATGACTGCATTAAATTGATCAATGGATTAAATCTGCCAACCATTCTGTAATTGCTAGAAATATCTACATAATTTTTCTCATATTTCATCAAGAAAATGGAGGCCTGCTTTGACTAAGGTGGTCCTAAATATATTGCACCTGGTATAAAGACAAGATGACATGTCTGGATCATCTTTAAACACAGTTCTTGCTCAATCAGTTGATCTGGAACTAAATAACAACTAATTTTCAAGTATAATGTACATATTATAGGCGCAGGAGTGGCTGTGTGGTAAGTAGCTTGCTAACCAGCCACATGGTTCCGGGTTCAGTCCCACTGCATGGCATCTTGGGCAAGTGTCTTCTGCTATAGCTCTGGGCTGACCAATGCCTTGTGAGTGGATTTGGTAGACGGAAACTGAAAGAAGCCTGTCGTATATATGTATATATATGTATGGGTGTGTGTGTATATGTTTGTGTTTGTCCCCCTAGCATTGCTTGACAACCAATGCTGGTGTGTTTACATCCCCGTCACTTAGCGGTTCGGCAAAAGAGACCGATAGAATAAGTACTGGGCTTACAAAGAATAAGTCCCGGGGTCGATTTGCTCGACTAAAGGCGGTGCTCCAGCATGGCCGCAGTCAAATGACTGAAACAAGTAAAAGAGTAAAGAGTAATATTGCCTTTTGATTAAATAAGTCTTATGTAGCCTAGGGGCCTGCATGATCGGGGACTATATGATCTATTTTGGCAAGGTTTTCAAGACTGGTGGGATGAAGAAGGTACTGTTCTATATTTAAGAGATGAGGAATTATGTACATATGGCATAGTGGTTAAGAGCGCGCGAGCTACTAACCCCAAGATAGTAGTTCGATTCCAAGCAGTGACCTGAATAATAATAATAACATTGAAAAATACCTTAAGAATGAGAATCCTGGTTCAAAATTTCCCCAAAACACCTGATGAAGGCTGGAGGAAATATCAGCCGAAACGTTGTGTTAACAACAAACAAGATGAGGATAAATATCCATCAAATGTAAATAATGTAAATAATGTAAATAATGTAAATAATGAAGAAGGAACTTGTTTGAAAGTTAGCAACAGAACAGACTCTAGTAAAGACACATGAAGTTCATGTGGTAATGTTAAACAAGAAGATAGATTTTGTGTAACACTAAATAACCAAAGAAGCTTTAATATATTTGCTCGACCTGCTAGAAATATCATTCAAATTTCACTCAGATCACACTGTAGTGTTTTAAAAATAAAAACAGGATAGTCAGAAATATAACACGATTAATCATAGGTTTGCTTGACAAAGGTTGGCATTAATTCAATAACTGTTATGTTATAAAAGACAGGAAATACTTTTAAATTTGAGTAAAATTTACAGGAGTAGCTGTGTGGTAAGTACCTTGCTTACCAGCCACATGGTTCCAGGTTCAGTCCCACTTTGTAGCACTTGGGCAAGTGTCTTCTACATTAGCATCAGGCAGACCAAAGCTTTGTAAGTGGATTTGGTACACGGAAACTGTAAGAAGCCTGTTGTGTGTATGTGTGTGTGTGTGTGTGTGTGTGTGTCTGTGTTTGTCTCCCCACCATCGCTTGACAACCGATGTTCGTGTGTTTACACCTTTTAGTCAAACAAACTGATCCTAGGACTTATTCTTTGTAAGCCTAGTACTTATTCTATTGATCTCTTTCGTCAAACTGCTAAGTTATGGGGATGTAAGCACACCAGCATTAGTTACCAAGAAGAGGCCAATAGAATAAATACTAGGCTTACAAAGAATAAGTCCTGGGGGCGATTTGTTTGAGTAAAGGCGGTGCTCCAGCATGGCCACAGTCAAGATGACCAAAAAAAAGAATAAAAGAATAAAAGAATTCATTATGACAGTGTGTGACTAGACACATCTTTGGTGATAAATCAGGTAGCTGGAAAACTGGGGTATCCAGTAGTCCTTCATCCTAATCTGGCATCCTCTGACTTTCACCTGATTGATTCAGTAAAGGACAGCCTATGATGGACAATTATTTGATGGCAGAGACAATGTGAAAGTGGCTGTGAAGAAGCAGGTGCTTAGCTGAAGGTTTTCAAAGAATATTCAAGGGCTGTGTTTAACCCTTTCATTACTGTACTAATTTTGAGATGCTCTGTGTTTCTTTCAGTTACTTTAAATATAACAAAGAATTTAGTAAAATAACTTAGTTATGAAGCTAGTGTCAGGAACATAAATTATGACTAAGCTTTGGTGGGCGATTTTAATTCAAAACTTATGAAAAGACATTTGTACTCAGAGCCAGAGCCAGTTTCAGCGGGGTTGGTAATGAAAGGGTTAAGGATGGTACAAATACATTGTCTGTAATAGAGACTATATTGAGTGGAAAAGTGACTCTGCCAACACCAATTGGAATGGCCTAGGCCACCCACTTTTACAATACTTTCAATAAAACCCTTGTGTGTGTGTGCGTGTGTGTGTGTATGTGTGTGTACAGCACTTGCATGCACACACACACATATACCCACACTGATACGCCCACACACAATGTGTTTTTGTATAGCTACTAAGAGATATTGTTCACAATGAAATATATGTGTCTGCAAATAAATTTCTTAGACCAAGACATTTAAACTTACACACTGTCAATAATGGTTTTCTTTTTACCTGTTTGTCAGAAAATTATGGTCTTTTTGTGAGTTACATGCATGTTTTTTTTGTTTTTTTTTTATAAATATGTAAAAAAAATAAAAAAGATAGAAGTACAGGAGTGGGTGTGTGATAATAAGTTTGCTTCTCAATGACTAAACTCACAACCACTCCTGCACCTGTGCCTCTTTATATATATATATATATATATATGTATGTGTGTTTATTACATTCCCATAACTTAGCAGTTCAACAGAAGAGGCCTATAGAATAAGAACCAAGCTTAAAAAAGAAAAACCAGTACTTTTATCAATTCGTTCAAGTAAAATTCTTCAAGGCAGTGCCCCAGCATGGCCACAGTCGAGTAAACCGAAACAAGTAAACAACAAAACATAAAATATAAATTATCTTTACCATCACACATTTTGCTATAACTTTACTGCGATGAATTTTAATGAGGTAAATTTAATAGTTTCCAGGTTTGCTATTTTTTCAATTAGTGTTTTTATTTTTATTTTAAATCTTCACTTGATTTTTTTTTTTTTTTTAGCAAATTGATGTCTTTTTTGAAATTTTTCTGTTTTGTACCATTAATACAAATTCTTAGCTGTGCAAATTAATCAGTGTTACTTTGGTTAATGATAGGCATAGCAAGTTGCATTTTAACTATAAAATATATAATTTGCTTTTATTTGATATCTGTTTAGGAATTTATGCATTTAATTTAAACTAATTAAGACTTTCTTTGAGACAGGTCATGAATATTTATGAGCAAGGTGCAGGAGTGGCTGAGTGGTAAGCAGCTTGCTTACCAGCCACATGGTTCAGGGTTCATTCCCACTGCGTCGCACCTTAGGCAAGTGTCTTCTACTATAGCCTCGGTCCGACCAAAGCCTTATGAGTGGATTTGGTAGATGGAAACTGAAAGAAGCCCGTAGTATATATACATGTATATATATATGTATATATATATATGTGTGTTGTGTGTGTGTATGTTTGTGTGTCTGTTTGTCCCCCCAACATCGCTTGACAACCGATGGTGGTGTGTTTTTGTCCCTGTAACTTAGCAGTTCGGCAAAAGAAAATGATAGAATAAGTACTAGGCTTACAAAGGATAAGTCCTGGGGTCGATTTGCTCGACTAAAGGCAGTGCTCCAGCTTGGCCACAGTCAAATGACTGAAACAAGTAAAAGAGTAAAGTTGACATTACAAAATGTTTTGTTCTGTTATTAATAACTTTCTACAGGCATACACTGTGTATAGCAGCTACATCAGGCTACAGGATTTTGTGCTTATGGAGAGAGAGAGAGAGAGAGAGAGATTAGTAACTGTCATTAACCCTTTCAATACCAACCCGGCTGAAACCGGCTCTGTCTCTGAGTACAAATGTCTTGTTTTCAAAAGTTCTGAATTAAAATCTTCCACCAACCTTTGGCACAATTTATGTTCCTAACACTAGCTGAATGCTAATTAAGTTATTTTACTAAATTCTTTGTTATATTTAAAGTAATTGAAAGAAATACAGAGCATCTCAAAATAAATACAGTAACGAAAGGGTTAAAGAAAATTATTACCATCACTTGGAATTCCATGTAAAGGTTAATAATAATGTTTCATCAGATGGGCATAAAATGGCTTCTATGGAAGTTATGTGTACAAAGTTTTCTGAAAACAAAGAAAAGGACAGGAAAAATGTTTTGAAGAAAACAGAAAAATTGTCATTATTTAGAATTAATCATTTGTGGGCAGTAAATCATCAAGAATCAGAGTTCAAAGGCGGTGATCTGGCAGAATCTTTAGCACACTGGATGAAATGCTTAGCAGTATTTACTCTGCCACCATGTTCTGAGTTCAAATTCCGCCAAGGTAGACTTTCAGGGTCGATTAAATAAGTACCAGTTATGCACTGGGGTCGATATATTTGACGTAATCTGTTTGTCTGTCCTTATTATTATCATTATTATTATTATTATTATTATATATATATATATAAAATTAGAAAAAAAAACACCTTTTATCAATTCAAAATGAACAATTAAATTACATCTAGAAAATTACATATAATAGAAATATTGAAATTAAAATAACAATAAAATGTCGATGATTAAGTAAATTGCAAAAAATAATAATAAAAACGTATATAATAGATATATATAATATTGTGTGAAATTTGATTTAGTATTTCTAAATTGAATTTTTTCTTTGTAAGTTTGGATTTATTCCTTCAAATAACAATAATTATTATATATATATGACAGACATTTTCCAGTTTCTGTTTACAAAAGCCTCTCATAAGGCTTTGGCCAGCCCCAGGCCACAATAAAAGACACTTTCCCAAGATGTTGTGTAGTGGGATTGAACCTAGAACCATGTGGTTGGGAAGCAAACCTTTTACCACACAGCTGCCCCTGTGCTTCCATACATTGTGCATTGTATTTGTATTGTATGACTGGCAAATTTTTAATATGTTCCAATATATTGTATATACTGTATATACAATATATTGTATGTATATATTGTATATACATTTCGTATGTATATGTGCTTTTTTGTGACAGGTAGATGAATGAAAAGATATTAATTAATGATTATGATAAATTATTATTATTATTATTATTATTATTATTATTATTATTATCATTATTATTATTATCATTGAGTGAGAGAGCAGTGCATGCCATCAACGTGACACTGGGGTAAAATATACGAAGCCCAATATACCCATCATGACTACCCATCTGATAAAGGTACACCAGGCACATGCATCACAACCATATGTGCGTGACATGGTGATCTCATATCAAGATAAACAGCACATGACCTTGCAGGTGGGGCCCAGTTAGAAATTTCTTCAGGTTGAGTAGCCCATCCCGCTCAAAAGGTCCCTGAATAAGGGTTGTTTAAGGATGTTGAAAGAACCACCCATGTTTCCAGAGGTGAATTATTCAAACCCCAAAGAATCTCTTTCCACACATGGCTATGATGCTCCCCCACTACTTCTGTTCGTGATCAGAGATGCACATATTGTCAGCCACTAAGGGACATGCTCAACTGGTTAAGGTCAAACAACTGACAAGCAAATCTGTGGTATTGAGCAGAATATTTGCTGTAGCCCATCTTTTATACCAAGACAAAACAATGTACATGATAACACTTCCAATCAGTTAAGATCAGAAGCCATGAGAGCCACTGCCTGGTACTGCATCAGGGCATTTATTATCATTATTATTATTATCATTATTATTATTATTATTATTATTATTATTATTATTATTATTATTATCATCATCATTATTATCATTATTATTATTATTATTATTATTATTATTATTATTATTATTAGGTGTGATTATATTCAGTCTCACATTAATCAATATAGAATCACAGCTAGTCATGTTAATTACATACTAATGGATGCTCTAATGACACTTAATTACCTGTATAATTGGCAATTGTTTCATCAGCTTCCACTGCTAAACCTAAGCCTTTCAGTATGGACCTTGATGGAACTAATCAAACCATTATTTCTCTTTTAATGTTAATGACCACATCAAAAGGGAATCAATATGAAAAGTTCTTCAGAGTTCAAATTTTGTTAGCATTGCCTACTTTCTTATTCCCTGTTTAATAATTCCATATGCTAACACTCCCCCAAAATATCCTCACACCTGTAGACTACTTTCTTAGTCTTTGTTTAATAAGTCCATATGCTAACACTCCCCCAAAATATCCTCACACCTGTAGACTACTTTCTTATTCCCTGTTTAATAATTCCATCTGCTAACACTCCCCCAAAATATCCTCACTCCTGTAGACTACTTTCTTATTCCCTGTTTAATAATTCCATATGCTAACACTCCCCCAAAATATCCTCACACCTGTAGACTACTTTCTTAGTCTCTGTTTAATAATTCCATATGCTAACACTCCCCCAAAATATCCTCACACCTGTAGACTACTTTCTTATTCCCTGTTTAATAATTCCATCTGCTAACACTCCTCCAAAATATCCTCACACCTGTAGACTACTTTCTTAGTCTCTGTTTAATAATTCCATATGCTAACACTCCCCCAAAATATCCTCACACCTGTAGACTACTTTCTTAGTCTCTGTTTAATAATTCCATCTGCTAACACTCCCCCAAAATATCCTCACACCTGTAGACTACTTTCTTAGTCTTTGTTTAATAATTCCATATGCTAACACTCCCCCAAAATATCCTCACACCTGTAGACTACTTTCTGATTCCCTGTTTAATAATTCCATCTGCTAACACTCCCCCAAAATATCCTCACACCTGTAGACTACTTTCTTATTCCCTGTTTAATAATTCCATCTGCTAACACTCCCCCAAAATATCCTCACACCTGTAGACTACTTTCTTATTCCCTGTTTAATAATTCCAACTGCTAACACTCCCCCAAAATATCCTCACACCTGTAGACTACTTTCTTAGTCTCTGTTTAATAATTCCATATGCTAACACTCCCCCAAAATATCCTCACACCTGTAGACTACTTTCTTATTCCCTGTTTAATAATTCCATATGCTAACACTCTACAACATATATTCACACCTGTAGTACTTTATACTAACTTTCTCATTCATATAACTTCTTTGCTTTCTTTATAAATTTTACTTTCTTCACAATTTCTTGTTGCCACTCTGTGTAACCTTATAATAATTCCTGTGATAATCTTTCTAATTTCGGTACAAGGCCAGCAATTTTGAGTTGTTGGTGCCAGCACCAGTTGTTGGTTATCAGAGCACTGCATCCATCAAAACTTCCATGCTTCCTGAGATTTGCCAACACTACACTTGTTTTCTCCCTTCCATACACACACAAGCATGTATCTGACTCATACACCGTTCACTTCCCAGACATTTGTACATTACTGCATATGCTTTGTATGCAAGTTTGACAAGTTGTGGTGCACCTGAGCACTGTATACAATAGTTTCATTATTAAAAGTTGGGTGAATCATTTACATTGACACCAGTGTTTGACTGATATTTTGTTGTTTTGACCCTAAAAGGGTGAAAGGCAAAGTTGACCTCAGCAGCATTTGAACTCAGGAAGTAAAGTATTGGAAGAAAGCTGCTAAGTATTTTGTTTACCTCCCTTCACAAGATGGTTTTATGCTGATGTTAGAACACATCACAATGGGACACTACTGTCATTATTCTTCATCATCATCTATCATCCATGTTCCATGCTGGTATGGATTGGCCTGTATAACAGGATCCTATGGGTCCAACGACTGCATTATGCTCCACTGTCAGCTCTGGCAATGGTTTCTATGCCTGGATGCTCTGCTTAAATCCAATCACTTTTCACCATGTATTGTGTCCTTTTTTTCATACCACCAGCACTGCTGAAGCCACCAAGCAGCTTGCAGGACTATGAACCCTGGGGGAGATGGGAGTCAGCTTTATGCTAGGGGACATGGGAGTTAAAGTATTAGAGAATGAGGGAAGTCAGTGTCGGTTGGTGTTGAGGATCTGCATGGTTAATCACATGATTATTATTATTGAAGATTTCTTTAACAGTTTCTTTCTTCTCTATGTTTCAGTCTGGCGATGCAGGAGTTGAAGAATATTTGGAAGTTCCTGGAGAATCCTACCCGGTCAGTCTAACCATATATATAACTTTTAATGATTATTTCTGATGTATGGCTGTATTTAGATTCAGCTTTCAATTATTTCTTATTTCTTTATTGCCCACAAGGGGCTAAACATAGAGGGGACAAACAAGGATAGACAAAGGGATTAAGTCGATTACATCAACCCCAGAGCGTAACTGGTCCTTAATTTATCAACCCCAAAAGGATGAAAGGCAAAGTCGACCTTGGCAGAATTTGAACTCAGAACATAAAGACAGACGAAATACCATTGAGCATTTTGCTCG
>NC_043019.1:30866342-30876342 GCF_006345805.1 Octopus sinensis | reverse complement strand
AGACAGTTATCCTCCTCTAAAAAAGAAAAAGGGTAAGGTCGAGGTTACTTCATTGAGTCATACTGACTCATAAGGGCCGGTTTCCTGATTTCATGACATATACATTGCCCACCTGGATGAGACGCCAGTCCATCCCAGGATTATTCATTCTTGCCAGCTGAATGAACTGGAGCAATGTGCTCAAGAACACAATGCATGACCCAGTCCAGGAATCGAAACCCCAATCTTTTGATCATGAGTCCAACATCCTAACCACTAAGCCATGCACCTCCACAACAAAACCAACACAAGATAAGTGGATCCTGTGGCACTGTGGGCACTATGAGTGACCCTGAACAACAACAACAGAGGGTTGATGACAATGTCTGTTCCTCTCTTAATGCACTCTCTTGCTTTCGGTTTCAAAATATTCTACTCTAGCAACACACATGGACCTCCGTGCCTTCTGATTTAGAGCATTTTATGCAGTGTCTCTCACAACAAATTGGTTGGGAGGGAGGAGACCCCCTTCGGTCATTAATGACCATGGGATTTCACCTAGAAAGTCCCCCCCACAAGGCACAAGTCCGGGCAAGATTGTTTGTGGGAGGCCAGCAGTCACCCATGCATACCAGCCTCCCCTCTCCACACCACCAATGTTATCCAAGGGAAAGGCAAAGGCCGATACAGCTTGGCACCAGTGAGGTCACAACTCATTTCTACAGCTGAGTTAACTGGAGCAACGTGAAATAAAGTGTCTTGCTCAAGAACACAACACACAGCCTGGTCCTGGAATAGAACACACAACCTCATGATTGTAAGCTCTACGCTCTAACCACTGAGCCATGTGCCTTCACTGGTTGGGAAGGACACCATATAAAATGAAACACTGCTTAAAATAATCAGGAAAACGAAGTTTTTTTTAGGATCCCCTGGAGCTAAGTAACAATAAAAATTGCTCGTTAATTGCTCTGAATTATGTTTTGATTATATATTGAATACAAAAACACATTATAAGTAATTAGGTTTTCAATTGGTTGTGTGGTGGTTTGTCAGACTTAACCATTTACACACTCAGTCATCTTATGTCATCTCCAAAATAAATGAATCTCCATTGATTTCAATTGATGAGTATTCAGTTGTTTGATTACCTGGACTAACTGCTTATTGAATAAACATGTAATTGGCTGATAATTCCACAGACATGTATCTTTAATGCTTTAGCATTCAGACCACTCCATCAAATGTAAGGCTTATTGATTCACAGTGTTTTGAATTAATCATGCTTTATCTTATAGCTTCAAGGTTTCAATGATGTGGTTGTTTATTTTTTTGAATGACATTGTAGGGTAGGTGTGAAATAGTGGATCTGGCCAGTTTTTGAACGTAAAACAAGTAGGAAATTTGGGCTGGATAAAGCTGGTTTAAATGCAAAAGGGTTAATTCTCAGGCAGACATAATGTACAAGATTGAACCCTAAAATTACAGCTACAGTCCATCTAGAATAAAGGTTCTCAACCATTTTCAATCTGTGGACCCCTTTATTCTGGTGGACCCCTATAGGCATTTGATGTTTAAAATCTAGTTTTATGGAATCTTCTTTCAAAATTCCTATTTTGTTTTTCACAAATTAACTTCTGTACGTTAAACTATATAAGACATGGTTCTCAACTATTTTTTTTTATCTTGGGATCCCTTTGATTGCTAATTTATTCTGGTGGATCCCCAGAGCCATTCAGTGTTTAAAAATGAGTTTTGTAGAAACTTCTCACAAAATCCCTATTTTGTTTTTCACCCGTTAACTTGTGTAGTTTGTACTATGTAAATTGTCAGAGAAAGAAACCTAGCTGTTTCTTGGAATAAAAGACATCTCAAGCAAAATTTGTTCACAGATCCTTAATATACTATTTTGCTTGTGTGGAGCCCCCCAAATCTTCTATAGATCCACAAGAGTCATGTGGATCCCAGTTGAAAACCACTGATCTAGAAGGTTTCTACACACTTTCTGACTAAGCAGCTTCACTTGCAAGTCTTGGGTCAATCTCAAGCTTTGGTAAGAGCCACTTACCAAAGATGTTTTTGATGGCATTGGCCCTGAAATCTCATGGTTGCAAAGCAAACTTACTAACCATTAAGCCATGATATGTCCATCGACAAAGTATGCTAACAGAAAATTATTGGATTTATTATTAATTGCAAATTAAAGAAAACCAATAGACTTATATTACATCATATAGATAGTCATATGATAATTAAATGAAAATGTCAATGTTTCCATTTTTTTAAACTCTATAATGCCTTTTGACATTTCAAATGCTAATCCCTTGTGGGAAGAAAACAGCAAAATTCAAAGTTTGGATAAACTCTATGGTTTCTTTACATTTGATCGATATTATTTTTGCATGCAAAAGATATCATATCTATTGGTGATTATAGAATTAATGGCATTTGAATCATCTTCTTAGTCATTTTATGACCACTTTCCATGCTGGCATGGGCTGAACAGTTTGTCATAATTTGAATCAGTTGTTGTTTGGGGTTATTCCCCTCCTGCATATGACCTAAGAACCACACATCGATCAACAAATTTCTATCCTGTCTTGGTTTCTATGGCCAGATACACTTTCTAACATTTACTTTACAGAGTTATTTGTTCCTTCTCGAGCCACGCCTGGCTTATAGGGCCAGTTCCCCGGTTTCCTTGGCATATAGGTTCCCCACATGAATGACGCTGGCCCATCGCAGGTGAGCTACAAGATGCAGGAAGAAAGAGTGAGAGAAAGTTGTGGCAAAAGAGTCAGCAGAGGTTCATCATTACCTCCTGCCAGAGCCGCGTGGAGCTTAGGTGTTTCACTCATAAACACACACACCACCCGGTCTGAGATTTGACCCTGCGATCCCTTGACAGCAAGTCCACTGCTCTAACCACTAGGCCATGTACCTCCACTACTTTGGTAAAAGCTGAATGCTCATATGTTGTTTTCGACAGGAGAGTCCTTCATTATTATTATTAATTAAGATGGCAAACTAGCAGAATCGTTAGCACGCTGGATGAAATGCTTAGCAGTATTTCACCTGTCATTATGTTCTGAGTTAAAATTCTGCCGAGGTCGACTTTACCTTTCATCCTTTCAGGGTCAATAAATTAAATACCAGTTGTGTACTGGGGTTGATCTAATAGACCATCCCTGTTCCCAGAAATTTCGGGCCTTGTGCCAAGTGTAGGAAAGAGTTGATAAATCAAGTACCAGTTGAGTACTGGGGTCAATGTAACTGACTATCCCCCTCCCCCAAATTTCAAGCCTTGTGCCTATGACAGAAAGGATTATTGTTATTACGGTAGCAGAGTGTCAGAATCCTTAGGGCATCAGAAAATTGCTTAGTGACGTATCTTCCAGCTTTGTATGAGATCAACTTCGCCTTTCATCCTTTGAGAGTCAATAAAATAAAGTACCAGTCAAGTACTACAGTCAATAAAATTAACTAACTCTTCCCCTCAAAAATTGCTGGCCTTGTGCCAAAATTTGAAATAATAGTCATTATAGTCTGAGTTCAAATTTAACCAAGGTCAGCTTTGCCCTTCATCCTTATGGGGTCGACACTTATGGCTTTATTAGTAGTCAAGATTCAAATGCCTGAGATGACAAATGTGAGGAGAAGATGGTGAGGCTGAGGTCATAGTAGAAAACACTTTCCCAAGGTGCCACACAGTGGGACTGAACCTGGAACCATGTGGTTGGGAAGCAAGCTTCTTACCACACAGTCCTGCCTGCACCTATGTGCATACTCAGTGCCAGTGGCACGTAAGAGAACCATCGAACGTGGCCGTTGCCAGTACTACCCCGACTGGCCTCCATGCCGGAGGCACATAAAAAGCACCATCCAATCCGTGGCCGTTTGCCAGCCTCGTCTGGCACGTAAAAAGCACCCACTACACTCTCGGAGTGGTTGGCGTTAGGAAGGGCATCCAGCCGTAGAAACATTGCCAAATCAGACTGGGCCTGGTGCAGCCTTCTGGCTTCCCAGACCCCTGCTGAACCATCCAACCCATGCTAGCATGGAAAGCAGACGCTAAACGATGATGATATATAAAACATAGCTTGGTTAAGATGTTCACTTTTCAACCATGTGGTTTTGGGTTCATTCCCACTGGGCAGCATATTGAACATGTATCTTCTACCATAGCAGAGGTTCCCAAACATTTTTCAGGCTGCCACCCCCTTGGTTCTAAGGCCACCTTACTAGTGACCCCCACCCCCCACTCACCATCGGAGACAAAGACCATTTTCTGCAGCAAATTCAAAACAACAGTATTTCACAAATTAAAATTAACCTAACTAACCCTTTATTTTACTCTTTTACTCTTTTACTTGTTTCAGTCATTTGACTGCAGCCATGCTGGAGCACCACCTTTAGTCGAGCAAATCCACCCCGGGACTTATTCTTTGTAAGCCCAGTACTTATTCTATCGGTCTCTTTTGCTGAACTGCTAAGTGACGGGGACGTAAACACACCAGCATCGGTTGTCAAGCAATGCTAGGGGGACAAACACAGACACACAAACACATATACACACATATATATACATATATTTTTTTCTTTTTTTTTTTACATCCATTGCCCCATTTTGATCACCCCATTATCGCCCCATTTTTCTTCAATGGCCCTCTGGATCTTTCCATCGCCCCCACCCACTTTGAGAAACACTGTACTATAACCTTGGGCCAAAAAATGCCTTGCAAAAGAATTTGCCAGATGGAAACTGAAAGAAGCTTGTTGTGTTGTGTATGTATGTGTGTATATTGTTGAGCAGCATGTTCCTGATGATATCGTATAACTGGTCAGACAGTTACCAATAGATTTGCACACACTAATGCAATAGGCAATGCTGATGACTAGTTAGCAAGCAGAAAGCAGCAAGGTCTCTGAAGAGTTGCCGATATTGTTGAGTGTAATAGTCAATATGAAACTGTTTGTAACAGCCTCACCAGTTGTATATTTTAACCAGGAATATTCTGCTCAGCAATACGAAAATATAAACATTTGATTTCTCGTACTGAGTGCACTTCTTTTCTGACTTATGAACAGCAAACTTTGTGTGTGTGTCTGTGGAGTGTGTGTGTCTGTGGAGGGTGTGTGTGTGTGTGTGTGTGTGTGTGTGTGAAGTGTGTGTGAAGTCTGTGTGTGTGAAGTGTGTGTGTGTGTGTGAAGTGTGTGTGTGTGTGAAGTGTGTGTGTGTGTGTGAAGTGTGTGTGTGTGAAGTGTGTGTGTGTGTGATGTGTGTGTGTGTGTGTGTGTGTGAAGTGCATGTATGTGTGTGAAGTGTGTGTGTGTGTGTGTCATCATCGTTTAATATCTGCTTTCCATGCTGGCATGCGTTGGACAGCTTGACATGGAACTTGCTAGCAGGGATCTGACCAGACTCCAACTGTCTGTTGTGGCATGGTTTCTATAGTTGGGTGCCCTTCCTAATGCCAACCCCTTAACAGAATGTGCTGGGTGCTTAAGGTGGCGAGCTGGCAGAAACGTTAGCATGCCGGAGAAATGCTTTGTGGTATTTCGTCCGCCGCTGCGTTCTGAGTTCAAATTCCACTGAGGTCGACTTTACCTTTCATCCTTTCGGGGGGGTCGATAAATTAAGTACCAGTTATGCACTGGGGTCGATGTAATCGACTTAATCCCTTTGTCTGTCCTTGTTTGTCCCTTCTATGTTTAGCCCCTTGTGGGCAATAAAGAAATAAGAGTGTGCTGGGTGCTTATTATGTGCTACCAGCATGGGTGCATTTACACAGCACCAGCACAGGTGCTTTAATGCAGCTCTGGCACCTGAACGGACAAGCTTGTATGTGTGGAAGACTGCGATTTTACTTAGTTTGATGTGTCTTATCAAATCACCATTTCTCCTGGTCCCTTATCATTTCCTCCGTGACTGGGAGATGTAGTGGCATGAACATATATATATATATATCTGTTTCTTTATTACCTACAAGGGGCTAAACATAGAGGGGACAAACAAGGACAGACAAACGAATTAAGTCGATTACATCGACCCCAGTGCGTAACTGGTACTTAATTTATTGACCTCGAAAGGATGAAAGGCAAAGTCGACCTTGGCGAAATTTGAACCCAGAATGTAACGGCAGACGAAATATGGCTACGCATTTCATCCGGCGTTCTAACGTTTCTGCCAGCTCGCCGTCTCATCATTTAACTGATTTTGTTACGACATTTCATATCTGAGAACTCATTGTTTGTTTACATCTACCATCTCAGATACAAACCGTTGTAACCCGAATAAGTTCTGGCCACAATTTGTATAGCAAATCAGTAGAGATAAGCTTAATAAATGACCAAATGACCTGCATTTGGTACTGAGATGGTGTTTTAAGAAGGTTCCATGCACTGTTCTGATGGACAGGGAGAAATCAAACAGTTCTTGTGTGAGCTGCAATTACGATTTGATATTTACAAATGACAGGTGCATGGTTTATATATGCGCAATTGTGAAATAATCAAATTGTGAAAGTGAACGCAGAATATGTAATGCTTGGAAAGTAACGTACTGAACGACCTGGTAGACTTTCCATTAGCACGTGTAAAATCAGATTTTTAAAGCCATCACTTATAAATGCGATATTTGTATCCCCAAAGCCAACATAAAAAATACTGAACACAGAGAAAATGTACTCTGGTAATTACTTTAACGCACAGTATTTAAACAGTTTATTATGGAACAAGACAAATGAATTAAGAACTAGTCATGTCGTAGATAGATATGAAATTAAGCCTCAGACAAAATCGGTTTTGTGCTTTCCACCTATGTAGATACAGGTTGAGTCCTACAGTGTGACGCCTTCAAAATGTGTTTTCTACTACAGGCCTGAGCAAGCCAATTGCTTTGAGAGTGGATTTGGTAAATGGAAACTGAAAGAATCCCATTGTGTGTGTGTGTGTGTGAATGTTAGATATGAAATTAAGTGCCAGACAAAATTGGCTTTGCACTTTCCACCTATGTAGATACAGGTTGAGTCCTACAGTGTGACGCCTTCAACATGTGTCTTCTACTACAGGCCTGAGCAAGCCAATTGCTTTATGAGTGGATTTGGTAAATGGAAACTGAAAGAATCCTATTGTGTGTGTGTGTGTGTGTGTGTGAATGTTAGATATGAAATTAAGTGCCAGACAAAATTGGCTTTGCACTTTCCACCTATGTAGATACAGGTTGAGTCCTACAGTGTGACGCCTTCAACATGTGTCTTCTACTACAGGCCTGAGCAAGCCAATTGCTTTGTGAGTGGATTTGGTAAATGGAAACTGAAAGAATCCCATTTTGTGTGTGTGTGTGTGTGTGTGTGTGTGTTTGCATGTGTATATATGTGTGTGTGTGTGAATGTATGTGTTTGTGTGTGTAGATATGTGTGTGTGTGTATATATGTGTATATGTGAGTGTGTAAGTATATGTGCATGTGTGTACGTACATGCATGTACATGTGTGTGTGAGTACATTCAAGTACATGTGTGTACATGTGGGTGTGTATGTGTTTACATGTGTGTGTACATGTACGTGTGTCTGTGAGTGTGTGTATATGTGTATGTGGTGGTGTGTGTATATATGTGAGTGTATGTATATCTGAATGTGTGTGTATATATGCATATGTGTATGTATATGTGTGTGTACATCTGTGAATGTGTGTGAGTATATATGTGTTTATGTGTATGTATATATGATAGCACATTGTATGTGCATCTCTTTGTCTTGACATTACATGCTAGTTATAAACAGCTGTCACCTTTATATAAGGCCTTCAGGATATGAAGACATGGCCATCCCTGAGGAAATGTTACCTTGCTTGGAAATGGGTGTAGGCTAGCAGTAGGAAAAGTATTTGGCTGTAGAAAATCTGCCTCAATGAATTCTGTCTGACCTTATATCAAGATAAACAGTACATGAGCTTGCAGGTGGGGACCAGTTAGAATTTTCTTCAGGTCAAGTAGCCCATTCCACTCAAAAGGTCCCTGAAAAAGAGTTGTTTGAGGATGTTGAACAAAACACCCATGTTTCCAAAGGTGAATTATCCAAATCCCAAAGAATTCCTCTCAACATATAGCTATGATGCTCCCCCACTACTTCTGCTCGAGCAAAAGAGACCGATAGAATAAGTACTGAGCTTACAAAGAATAAGTCCTGGGGTCGATTTACTCGACTAAAGGCAGTGCTCCAGCATGGCCACAGTCAAATGACTGAAACGAGTAAAAAAGAAAAAATGTTTTTTATAAATAAATATGTCCAATGCATCTCGCTTGTCTTTGTTATTTTGACAAAACAAAATAAAAAAAATAATTCTTGTTTCTTAAATAGACTTCAATTTTAAACTGTAAATAAATGTTTTTTACCCTATTTTTTTCCATATTTCCCCAAAAATAATTATTCTGATGTGACTCAATAAAATGAGTAAATATGGTAGTTTCTCAAATAGATTTCATTCTCAAACTGCAAATAAATGTTTTTAAAATTGTTTTTCTTCTAAAATAGTTATTCTGATGTAGTTTGATTTAAAAGAAGAAATGCCATTCTATGTTTCTAGAATAAACATCTTTTTTTAAAATTGTAAATAAATGGGTTATTTCTTTTTTTTAAGCTTGATATTTTTTTTTTCCCCCAACCAACATATTTCAAAATTCAGTATTCCAAAGATTCAGTTTTACAAGCTGAGTTTTGGGTCATTTCAGTTTGGCCTTTACATGTTTGACCTTCTGTTTGACCTTGCGACCTAAACTTTACACACACATGCATGCTTGCACACACACATGCGCGCGCACACCCACACACACACAAACACTCACCCATGCACACACACATCATCATCATCATCATCATTATCACCATGCATGGAAGATCATCGTTAAACAATGATGATGATGATGATTTATACATGTGTAGGCTGTGTGGTTAAGAAACCTGTTTCCCAGCCATGCAGTCATGGGTTCAGTCCCACTCTATGGCACTTTGGGTTATTATTATCTCTCACAGTTTTAGAAAGTATATCATCATCATCATCACCATCATCATCATCATCTTCTTCATTTAATGTTCGTTGTCCATGCTGGTATGGGTTGGATGGTCTGACCACAGCTGGTAAACTGAGGAGCTGCCCCAAAGTCCAGTCTGTTTTGGCATGGTTTCTACAGCTGGATGCCCTTCCTAACACCAAACACTTTATAGGCGCAGGTGTGGCTGTGTGGTAAGTAGCTTGCTTACCAACCACATGGTTCTGGGTTCGGTCCCACTGCGTGGCATCTTGGGCAAGTGACTTCTGCTATAGCCTCGGGCCGACCAATGCCTTGTGAGTGGATTTGGTAGACGGAAACTGAAAGAAGCCTGTCGTATATATGTATATATATGTATGTGTGTGTATGTTTGTGTGTCTGTGTTTGTCCCCCTAGCATTGCCTGACAACCGATGCTGGTGTGTTTACGTCCCCGTCACTTAGCGGTTCGGCGAAAGAGACCGATAGAATAAGTACTGGGCTTACAAAGAATTAGTCCCGGGGTCGATTTGCTCGACTAAAGGCGGTGCTCCAGCATGGCCACAGTCAAATGACTGAAACAAGTAAAAGAGAAAGAGTGCACTGGGTGCTTTTATGCGGCACTGCAGAGGCACTTTTACATGGCACAGCATGGGTGATTTTACATGACACCATATGGATGCTTCTATGTGGCGTTTTTACATGACAGCGCCACAAGTGCTTTACACCAGCAGCAAGATTGGTCTTAACAGTATAGAATTATCTTGCTTTTGAAGGAAAGTATTTGCTAAATAAATTTTGATTTAAAAGGATTTGAGATATATAGGCACAGGAGTGGCTGTGTGGTAAGTAGCTTGCTTACCAACCACATGTGTGGCACCTTGGGCAAGTGTCTTCAACTATAGCCTCGGGCTAACCAAAGCCTTGTGAGTGGATTTGGTAGACGGAAACTGAAAGAAGCCCATTGAATATATGTGTATATATATATATATATA
>NC_043019.1:30813842-30861342 GCF_006345805.1 Octopus sinensis | reverse complement strand
ACACCACACACACACACACATATACATATCAAAAATGGGAAAGGCTGGTTTATGGGATTACCTTAGGTCTCCCGTCCATAAAGGGTTTAGCTTGATGGTGCATCATCAGACCTAAAAAGCTTGTTGGCCCAAATATATATATATTCCGCCGAGGTCAACTTTGCCTTTCATCCTTTCAGGGTCGATAAATTAAGTACCAGTTACGCACTGGGGTCGATGTAATTGACTTAATTCGTTTGTCTGTCCTTGTTTGTCTGCTCTGTGTGTAGCCCCTTGTGGGTAATAAAGAAACACACACATATATATATATCATCATCATCATTATCGTCATCATTTAATGTCCCAGTGGAGAAAATTTTTTTGTCTTTACATTCTAAGCTGAAATTCCTCTGTGAGCATTGCCTTTCTTCCTTTTGGGGTGGATCAAATAAGTAACAGTCAAGTATTGGAGTCAAAGAAATTGACTTCAAACACTGCTGGCCCTGTGCCAAAATTTGAAGCCATTGTTTAGTGCCTTTCCTATTTATATTTAACATTATGTGGTTAATAAGCTCACTTTTTAACCACATAGTTATAAGCTTCTAGTGGTTATTGGTTTCCAGGTTAATAATTTGAGAGAATTTGGTCGGCAGAAGCTTGTCATATTTATCTATCTATCTATCTATCTATCTATCTATCTATCTATCTATCTATCTATCTATCTATCTATCTATCTATCTAGCTATCTATCTATCTATCTATCTATCTATTTATCTATCTCTCTATCTATCTATCTATCTATCTATCTATATATATATATATATATAATATATATATATATATCTGTCTGTCTGTCTATTTATCTCTCTCTGTCTCCCTCTCTCTTTCTCTGTCGCTCTCTATCTATCTATCTATCTATTTTGCTTATTTAGTCTGTCAGCCTCTTTTGCTGAACTGCTAAGCTGTCATGTAGTTGTGGGGGACAAATAGACACAAAGGCAGTTACACACACATGCAGACACACATACACACACACGCGCACACGCACACACACACACACACATGCACACACATATATATGATAGTCTTCTTTCAGTTTCTGTCTACTAAATCCACTCGCAAGGCTTTGGTCGGCTCAAGGCTATAGCAGAAGACACTTGCCCAAGGTGCCATGAGGTGGGACTGAACCTGGAACCATATGGTTGGTAAGCAAGCGATTTACCACACAGCCATTCTTGTGCCTACACTTACCACACAGCCTATGCTTGTGTGTGTGTGTGTATCTTTGCCTTCCACTTTTTATTTCTTTATTGCTCACAAGGGGCTAAACATAGAGGGGACAAACAAGGACAGATAAACAGATTAAGTCGATTATATCGACCCCAGTGCGTAACTAGTACTTAATTTATTGATCCTGAAAGGATGAAAGGCAAAGTTGACCTCGGCGGAATTTGAACTCAGAACGTAAAGACAGACGAAATACAGCTAAGCATTTCACCCGGTGTGCTAACGTTTCTGCTAGCTCGCCACCTTTGTCATCCACTTCTGTTTGACAACTAGTGTTAGTGTGTTTATGTCCCCATCACTTAGTGCAGTAGAAAAAACTTGGGATCAACTACCCCAGCATGGCCACAGCCCAATGAAGTAAACAAGAAAAAGAAGGTGAAAGACAAAGTCTGATGCATACAAAGTTCTGCGATTTTCTTAAATAAATTAAAGCCATTGAAATAAACTTGCTAATTAAAGATCTAATATTGTTTTCTCATTTGTGCTTTTTTTTTCCCAACCTTTTTAAGTGATTCTCAAAGGTAAAAAGATGTGTGCTGAATACCTAATTCTGTAAGTAAACAGTGAAGTCAGTTGATTAGGTTTTAATAGAATACAGGTAGAAATCATGAAGATAAGCTGTCTGGTGTGGGGGAAGAGAGAATGGCAGGGAGTCAAGGGTGGGGTGGTTTTGTTCCTCTTGTTGGTTTCGGTTCTTCTTTTAGTTTACTCATCTAATTAGGAACTAACAATGATAAAGAAACAATAAAATCATAAGATGCTAATTAATACTCTGTGGCATTCATAGTATAAACAGTGGCATGTGTGTGTCTGTGAGTGTGTGTATGTGAGTGTATATGTGTGTGTGTTTGAGCATGTGTGTCCATGCGATGCCTATGTTACTCCGTTTGTGTATATGTATGTATGTATGTATGTATGTATGTATGTATGTATGTATGTATGTGTGTGTATGTATGTATGTATGCATGAATGTTTGTGTGTATGTATGTTTTTATGTGTGTATGTATGTTTGAATGGATGTATGTATGCATGTATGTATGTAATGTAATGTATGTATGTATGCATGTATGTATGTATGTATTTATGTATATATGTATGTATGTATGTATGTATGTATGTATGCATTCATGCATGTATCTATGTATGTATGTATGTGAGGCTTAAAGATCCAATGAATATTAAAAAAAATTTGAGAAGTACTTGTTGAGGTATTTGATGATGAGAAAGAGGAGGAAGCAATAGAGATGTATAGACAAAGAGGAGAACTGGAAATTCCTTCAGGACAACCTACAGAGAGCAATGGAAGAAATCTGTCGCTAGAGCCAAGTTCCAACTAGGCCAAGCATGATGTGGTAGGGGAACAGAGGAATAGACAGTCATCGTTAAAGCTAAGATGCAGGCTTGGAAAGATTGGTAAAATGGAAGTAGCAAAGAAATAAATTATGTAGCTGGATGAGAAGCTAAGCAATAGTTTGAAATAGTGAAGAGAGAAGCGGTAAGCAAGGAATTTGCCAATGTTCTACAGTAGAGGCACATGGCCTAGTGGTTAGAGCAGCGGACTCACGGTCGAGGGATCGCGGGTTTGAATCTCAGACTGGGCAATGTGTGTGTTTATGAGTGAAAACACCTAAGCTCCACACGGCTCCGGCAGAAGGTAATGGCGAACTTCTGCTGACTCTTTCGCCACAACTTTCTCTCACTCTTTCCTCCTGCATCTTGCAGCTCACCTGCGACGGACCTGTGTCCCGTCCAGGTGGGGAACCTATACGCCAAGAAACCGGGAAACTGGCCCTTATGAGCCAGGCATGGCTTGAGAAGGAACAAACAGAAAAAAACAATGTTCTACTGCATAGGAATCGGCTGTGTGAGATGTTCCAGATTGCAAGACAGTGTGTCTGAAAGAATCAAAGTGTTTTGGGTGAAAAGTGTGTGTGTGGATGGAAAATGGTGCACTTGCATTTGGGAATTCTGAAAAGAGGCATGGCTGTGCTACTATGAAAGGATAATAAATGTGGAGAATGCATGGCCATAAGAGGAATCAAATGCAGTGTGTAAAAGAGAAGACCCCTGCTGGTTTGCTCATGCAATGGGAAGGGATAAGGACAACTATGTAAAGTTGTCAATAGTTTCATGTCCAGAGATCTTCACAATTGCACAAGCATACCATATGGAAGTTTTGGTAATCGATTCCATTGTGGATTAGAATACATACACATGTACCCCCCCCACACACACACACATGCACACACACATACACACACTCATATATATAATAAACAATATATGTATCCACTCACGAAATTACGATCTGCCCAGGGTTATGACCAAAGATTTGACCAAGGTGCTGTGGGATTAAACCCAAGACCATGTGCCTGGAAAGCAAGCTTTTCAATCACTTACCCATACCTGCTCCTACACACACATAACACATACATATATATGACACATGATATATGAGTGATTTTAATTGTTTTTTTCCCTTTATTATAGAAAAGAAAATTCAACAGAAGAATTTTTGCCCTGTTTGGAATAATGGTAAGTTATTGTTTCATTTTCTTTTTTTTTTTTTTTTTTTTTTTAATGTTAAATTGGTGGAGGCGCAATGGCCCAGTGGTTAGGGCAGCAGACTCACGGTCAGAGGATTGCGGTCTCAATTCCCAGACCAGGCGTTGTGTGTGTTGTTTATTGAGCGAAAACACCTAAAGCTCCACGAGGCTCCTGCAGGGGGTTGTGGCAACCCCTGTTGTACTCTTTCACCCCAACTTTCCCTCACTCTTTCTTCCTGTTTCTTGAGTAAAGCTGCGATGGACTGGTGTCCCATCCAGCTGGGGGGAACACATAAGCCACAGAAACCAGGAAACCGGGTCCATGAGCCTGGCTAGGCTTGAAAAGGGCGCATAGAAAATTCTAAAATGTTACATTGAATATTTTGAAAAGGATGATTTGATCAAAGTTCTGAATTGTTTGTTGTCCATCATTGATGTTGTTTTGCACAAATCTGGCCTTTCATACTTACCCAACAATGTAATTCTAAAAATACAGCCACATCATCAAAATCTCAAAGCTACAAGATGATGAATGATGAATTTAAAACAATGTGATAGAAAAGTGCAAATGCTAAACAGTTAAGAATATTCATAAGATTGTTCGTATTTTATGGGCACAGCCATGGCTGTGTGGTTAAGACGTTTTGTTCAGTACCATGTAGTCTTATGTTTGATTCTGTGGTGTAATGCCTTTAGCAAGCTTTTACTATAACCTCAAGGCTGCTCAATAACTTGTTAGTAGAATCTAGTGGACAGAAACTTTACAGAATCTCACCTTATATGTGTGTGTGTAGAGTGTTTAACCCTTTCATTACTGTATTTATTTTGAAATGCTCTGTGTTTCTTACAATTACTATAAATATAATAAAGAATTTAGTAAAACAACTTAGTTATCATGAAGCTAGTGTTCGGAACATAAATTGTGACTAAGGTTTGGTGGAAGATTTCAATTCAAAACTTATGAAAACAAGACATTTGTACTCAGAGCCAGAGATGGTTTTTTAGTAAAAGGAGGCAGTATATTGAGTAAAAGGAGGCAGTCAAAATTTCGGATAATTCTTTATTAGCGCATTTGTTTGTTTATTGGACTCATCAAGACAAAGTCAAAATCAAAATGGCAAACAGAATGTGTCATTGTTCATTTACGTGAATCATTTGTTTATAAAGGGGTAAAAAATTATTTTTGCTTTTATTTTTTGGAAAAAGAGAGGAGAGAAAACCGCCTCCCCCTTTGCTGTTCAGTCTCTCTTACCCCTTTCCCACCAAAAAAACAAGAATATTTTTCTCCGCTTTTAAACAAAGCAAAAAAAAAATGCATCTGATTCATATAAATGAACACCGAAACATTCTGCTTTTACCATTCTGATTTTGTTTTGACGAGTTAGATAAACAATCAAAATAAAGAATTATCCAAAATTCTGACTGTTTCCTTTTTCTCAATATATATATATATACTTTATTTAAAGCAGCAGAAAATTCAACAAATCCTGTTGAATTTTCTGTTGCTTTAAATAAAGCATATTGCTCTACCACTGGTATTTGAGTACTCTTTTTTCCACCTTGTTTCACATTTATGTGTTTACTCCGGTATATATATATATATATATTATAAGCAGAAAATAGAGAGTTTTAACTAATAAGATTCAATTTATTAACATTTTGTCAAAATTCTCTGTTACCTACAATCATTTCCATACTCAACTCATTTGATTACAAATTAATAAATTAATAAATTAACATGAACATGCATACACATTATTGTCATATTGAGTCCGTTGATGGCCACCCAATCGATTATAATGTAATTCTTTTTATGTCTAATTCTCACTCTGAGGAAATACTTAACTCAATATTTCAAGATGCAATTTATAATTTTCAATTAATTAATTTGTAATCGAATGAGCTGAGAATGGAAATGATTGCAGGTAACAGAGAATTTTGACAATTTGTTAATAAATTAAATTTTATTAGTTAAAAATCTCCATTTTCTCCTTATAATGTATAATATTTAAATATGCTCATGTATATCGAATTGTAATAATCATTAAACTCCGTAACATACTGAATTGCCAGATCTAATCAGAGCCTGGTGCAGTCACTGGCTCTCCAGACTTTCAACCCATGCCAACATGGAAAATGGACATTAAACAATGATCATGATGATCATGATCATGATGATAATATACATGTGTGTGTGTGTGTGTGTGTGTGTGTGTGTGTGTGTGTTGCAGGCACACTGTCTATATATAGCCAAAGTCCATTAATGAAAAGGCACCAAAAGCAAAATTGTTAATGACAATCTCATATGTTGTTTATCACAATTAGGACCTAATGGGTTAAACATTTGTTGGTTCTGTTATTTTAGATGGTCAGCCCAGTAACTAATGAAAACAAGTTCTTAATACTTTTATTGGACACTTAAGTGAATTTGTCACTTACTAGAATCCTACTGTGGAGTTTGATATTTGGGACTCCATCAATATTCCTGCTACATTATCTCCACTCCACTCTCCCATAGTTTTGACCTATGAAAAGTCAGCAATTTTCAAACAATAGACTCTTTTGTCCTTGTCCTTTTCAATTCCTTTTTCCTTTTCTCTTGTTAAGGTCAAATGCTCTAACATTTTCTCGTCCACACATACTTTCTTTACACACTCAGTATATTGATTAGTAGAAATTTCCTATCAACACAAGTTTATCTTATCCAATTAGAAGCTACCTCTTACACCAGCATGACTCCACCCTGTTTACCAAGCCAGCCCTCCCCCACTTACCCAATGAACTTGTACAATGCACGATGCACACGTGCACACTTCAACTAACATGCAAAATACCAACAAATTAGACATTACAAGCTGCTTCATTAAGATACCAAGACACTTAGCCACACCACCACACATACACACACACGCGCGCGCTTTTACGCTTTTACTCTTTTACTTGTTTCAGTCATTTGACTGTGGCCATGCTGGAGCCCCACCTTTAGTCAAGGAAATCGACCCCAGGACTTATTCTTTGTAAGCCTATTACTTATTCTATCGTTTTCTTTTGCCAAACTGCTAAGTTACGCTGACGTAAACACACCAGCATCAGTTTTCAAGTGATGTTGGGGGGACAGACACATAGACACACATATATATATACATATACATATATACAATGGGCTTCTTTTCAGTTTCCGTCTACCAAATCCACTCACAAGGCTTTGGTCGGCCTGAAGCTATAGTAGAAGACACTTGCCCAAGGTGCTAATCAGTGGGACTGAATCCGGAACAATGTGGTTGGTAAGCAAGCTACTTACCACACAGCCAACTCCTGCATATCATACTTATTTAAACACTAGCTTACCTAGCTTTCTGCCTCACCGCATAAATATTTCTAGTTTATTTTATTTAATTCTCCCTGAAATAAATATTTTAATACAAATTTAACCTGGGGCATGGTACAATACTTGGATCCATCATATTCTCTCAAACTGTACAACCCATGATCAATAACATTTTCCATGGTTCAAACAATTTTTTCCTCCATAGGCGCAGGAGTGGCTGTGTGGTAAGTAGCTTGCTTACCAACCACATGGTTCCAGGTTCAGTCCCACTGCGTGGCATCTTGGGCAAGTGTCTGCTACTATAGCCCCAGGCTGACCAATGCCTTGTGAGTGGATTTGGTAGACGGAAACTGAAAGAAGCCTGTCGTATATATATGTGTGTGTGTGTCTGTGTTTGTGCCCCTAGCATTGCTTGACAACCGATGCTGGTGTGCTTGCATCCCCGTTACTTAGCGGTTCGGCAAAAGAGACCGATAGAATAAGTACTGGGCTTACAAAGAATAAGTCCCGGGGTCGATTTGCTCGACTAAAGGCGGTGCTCCAGCATGGCCGCAGTCAAATGACTGAAACAAGTAAAAGAGTAAAAGAGTAAAAGAGTAAAAGAGTATTTAGGATTTCTTGAAACTTAATAATTGCTGATACTCCAAGGAGCATAAATCAAGCTTTAAATACTGCTGAGTTATGGGCTCCTCCAAGCAAAAACAATCATTCACCCTCAATTAATGCCTTTTCTTGGAAAACCCTCAGAGGCGAAACCAGCTTCAGCAGAATTCGAACTCCAACTGTAATGATGGACGAAATGCCAGTGTTTTGTCTAGTATGCTAACAATTTTGCAAACTCACTGCCTTAACAGAAATATTAAAAACTAGCAGTATCGCCCGGCGTTGCTCGGGTTTGTAAGGGAAATAACTATAAAGCATTTTTAGAGAGTTATAGCCAAAAAATAGCAAAAAAATGGAAAAAAAATTATGGTAAATTTTTTTTTGAGAGTTAAAAAGGTCGAGTTGCGTCCCCTAGACAGTCCGTGGTTTGTGTTTCTGATTCTCGACCCCATGTCGAATTTATCGATTTTTTTCAGAACTGGGGGAACTTTTCAAAATTTTCGCCACGTTAGTTTTGAATTATGACATTGGGCTATGTGTGTGTCAAGTTTCATCAAAACAGACACACAGACATGCAGACAGACAAACTGCCGTTTATATAAAGAGAGATTCTCTATTTCTTTATTTTCATACATTTTCGACTTTTCAATCATTACTCATTTCTTCCTCGATGAACTCCAGATATAATGTCATACACATGTTATTATTTAAATGAAGAATAAACGTCACAGTTCAAAGGGTATTGATACTTCCATTTCATAATATAGATTTACAAGATTTCAAATGGTACTTACCTACAAACTTTTCTTTCTTTCTTCCTCTCTGAGTGTCTCAACACTTTTCTATGTCTGTCATTTCAACTGTCATTATACTTAAATTCTAAAACCTAAACTAGCAACAAATGCCAAAACTCGTGTTGTCTGTTATACTATCTTGATATTTGCTTATATTTGCTGATATCTTGTCATTCAATTAGTATCAATTTCTTGCTCTGCTATAAACCACATTTAACTGTAAAGATAAAGATGTTATATCCAGTATATATATAGGAGTGGCTGTGTGGTAAGTAACTTGCTTACCAACCACATGGTTCTGGGTTCAGTTCCACTGCATGGTACCTTGGGCAAGTATCTTCTACTATAAACTTTGGGCCGACCAAAGCCTTGTGAGTGGACTTGGCAGACGGAAACTGAAAGAAGCCCATCGTATATGTGTGTGTGTGTGTGTGTATATATATATATATATATGTACGTATGTGTGTGTATATGTTTGTGTGTCTATGTTTGGTGTGTCTATGTTTGTCCCCCCAACATCGCTTGACAACTGATGCTGGTGTGTTTATGTCCCTGTAACTTAGCAGTTCAGCAAAAGAGACTGATAGAATAAGTTCTAGGCTTACAAAGAATAAGTCCTGGGGTCGATTTGCTCGACTAAAAGGTGCTGCTCCAGCATGGCCACAGTCAAATGACTGAAACAAGTAAAAGAGTATATATATATATATATATAATATATATATATATAATATATATATATATATATATATATATGTGTGTGTGTGTGTGTATACGTATACATGTACAGGGTGAAGTGAATAAACTGTCATCTAAATTACACAGAAATGAAAATAACACTGATATCTCATTTTAAGAGATATATTTACCAAAATTGCACAAAATTATTTTGGAATACTAAAGAGTAAATTTGTTCTATAAAATCGCCACTGGCTTCAACCATGGCCTCCAGACAACTTCAGAATCTCCTGCAACTCTTCTGGACAGTCTCCATCTTTAAGTTGGTGAATGCTGCTATAATCTTTGCCTCTTTAGTGTCACAAAGAATTTCGTTGGTCTCTTGCTCAACTGCACTCCACACATAATAATCAAGGGGGTTGCAGTCTGGGGGTTAAGTAGCTAGATTTTAGGGGTGATGTGGTCGCAGAAATTGTCTGACAGCCATGACTTGGTTCTCCTGCTTGTGTAGCATGGTGCAGAGTCCTGTTGTCAGACATAGGGTCTTCCAGCAACCACCCACTTGACCCAGGACAACACTATCTCCCCCAGGCACTTGATGAAGGCCTCTGTATTAAGTCTGAGGCTATGTGAAAATATGAATGGAGGCGGCAGTATGTCACCATCGCTAGCGATCACTCATGCACACACACATAAATACACACACGCACATATCATCATCCTTCTTTTAGCATCTATTTTCTATGCTGGCATGATTTGGACGGTTTGACCAGAGCTGGCAGGCTAAAGAGTTGCATCAGGTTCAATCTGCCTTAGCTCGGTTTCTATGGCTGGATGCTCTTCCTAATGCCAAGCACTTTAAAGTGTTGTGCTGGGTGCTTTTAACGTGGCACTGACAAGACCACCCATATGTGACATTGGCACGATTGCTTTTTATGTGGCACCAGCATAGGAATTTTGCAGACCAATCCTTTCCACCAGGGGATGTGGCCTTAACACTTCTGCCGTGGAGGACAGGTCTTCTCAGGTACAGCAAGGCATCAGGTATCTCAGTCCTTAGTCATCTCATCTAAAAGGTTCAGCTGACAAAGGACCAAGATACCTGGTGCCTTAGTAAACTCAAATCACATCTTTAATGGTTTTTCCTTTTTAGCTCACTGTGAGCTCTATGTTATCATATCAAACCATTTCTGGCATCGTATGTGTTGATGTGCTTTGATTCTCATGAATTCTTATAACTAAATCGTGTGTGTGTGTGTTTATTCATATTTTTGTTTGCACACATGAAACTGTGGTTACACTGAGATGCTTATTTCAAGGGCTTTGATTGATCATAATCCCAGTTTTTCAGACTCATACTTATTTTCTTGAATTCTATTTGTTAAAATGCTAAGTTTTAGGATTTAAAGATGGCACAACACAAGCAATATCACTTATATGTAAGTAATCATACCTAATCCTTTCTGCTATTGGCACAAGGCCTGAAATTTTGGGGAGACAGAGCCAGTCGATTTGATTGATTCCAGTACGCAACTGGTACTTAATTTATCGACCCCAAAAGGATGAAAGGCAAAATCGATCTTGGCAGAATTTGAACTCAGAACATAGCAAAGGGCAAAATACTGCTAAGCACTTCGTCCGGCGTGCTAACGATTCTGCCAGCTCATGGCCTTATAATCACACTTAATCTTCGTTTAACTGTAATTATTTCCTTGTTTTAAAACCAAAGTTAATGAGATCAGGAATACCTTGTTTTGTCAATGGAATCAAGAAGCAGACTATGAATAAATAATTAAATAAATAAATGAATGAAATTAATCTATAACTAACTTAACGGATATCAAAGCAAACTGGTGATTAATTTAACCTTTTAGCATTTAAACCATCCATATCCAACCCAAATATTTTACCTGTTTTATGTTCAAACCAGTCAGATGTGACCTCTTATATCAATGGAAATATTAACAATTATGGCATCGAAGTTTTGAAGCTAAGAGAGAATGCATGATCAATTCAAAACAATGTGAATAAATAAGCATTACATTTGATAGAATTATCTAAATATTTCTGGAAATTTCTGTAGCTTGAGGACAAATGAATGCCAATATTTCAGTCAGGAGTTCTTCATCAGTCACACAGGTATATCATGTTACAACATTTATTAAGGTTAAATGATTTTTGCAGAAGTGAACTGTCACTAGTCTTCTCAAATTCATACTTTCCTTGCATGTGATTATTTAATAATTTAGCATCGTTATTAATGTTGCTATGACATGCAGTTAATTAGAATAGTTTTAAAATAATCAATCTTGATAATAATTATAAATAAAAGTTACAAAATATATATTAAAAATAAAACATTCTAAAACTATAAAAAAATTTCATATGTAAATGAAAAAATTTTGCTAATTTATTTTAGATATTTTGTGTGAGTGATTGTAAATATTTAGTATGTATGTCTGGTTTGTATGTATTAGAAATATTCAATATACTAAGTTTCTAATTTCAAATGTCTAAAAAAAAACATCTTTAATAAACATTTCCAAATAGTGTAAATATATTAGTTAGATGTATTTAAATGTCTTTGTCAATGTTTTATAGCATGGAATCATGTTACTAAATGACATTAAAATTTCGTGTATAATACTGAAATAACAGAGAGAATTTACATTTATAGTAATACGAGCATAAATACACGATGTTTAATTTCCATAAAACTTATATGAAATTTGTGTTAGTGTCAGAAAATAAAATTAAACACTTCATCAAAATAAAGACTCAGCATTAATTACTCTGCTAGATTTCTAACTACATGTATGCTTTATGCAGCAAGGAACATTCAGGGTAAAATGATTGCACTTTAGATACATTGCCCAGCTGACCAAAAATCTTCCATACACACACACACACACACACACACATATATATATATGTAGAGGCGCAATGGCCCAGTGGTTAGGGCAGCGGACTCGCGGTTGGAGGATTGTGGTTTCGATTCCAAGACCGGATGCTGCGTGTGTTTATTGAGTGAAAACACCTAAAGCTCCATGAGTATGGCTTTAACCCTTTTAGCATTTAAACCAGTCATATGTGGAGGCGCAATGGCCCAGTGGTTAGGGCAGCAGACTCGTGGTCGGAGGATCGTGGTTTCGATCCCCAGACCAGGTGTTGTGTGTGTTTATTGAGCGAAAACGCATAAAAAAGCTCCACGAGGCTCCAGCAGGGGATGGTGGTGACCCCTGTTGTTCTCTTTCGCCCCAACTTTCTCTCACTCTCTCTTCCTGTTTCTTGAGTAATGCTGCAATGGACTGGCGTCCCGTCCAGCTGGGAGGAACACATACGCCACAGAAACCGGGAAACTGGGCCCATGAGCCTGGCTAGGCTTTTAAAGGGCGGCATTTTTATATATATATATACACGTGGGTGTGTGTGGGTGTGAGTGTGTATGTGTACTCTTTTATTCTTTTACTTGTTTCAGTCATTTGACTGCAGCCATGCTGGAGCACCGCTTTTAGTCCAGCAAATCGATCCCAGAACTTATTCTTTGTAACCCTAGTACTTATTCTATCGGTCTCTTTTGCCAAACCGCTAAGTTACGGAACGTAAACACACCAGCATTGGTTGTCAAGCAATGCTAGGGGGACAAACACAGACACACAAACATATACACACACATACACACATATATATATATATATATATATATTATATATATATATATACACGTGGGTGTGTGTGGTGTGAGTGTGTATGTGTACTCTTTTATTCTTTTACTTGTTTCAGTCATTTGACTGCAGCCATGCTGGAGCACCGCTTTTAGTCCAGCAAATCGATCCCAGAACTTATTCTTTGTAACCCTAGTACTTATTCTATCGGTCTCTTTTGCCAAACCGCTAAGTTACGGAACGTAAACACACCAGCATTGGTTGTCAAGCAATGCTAGGGGGACAAACACAGACACACAAACATATACACACACATACACACACATATATATATATATATATATATTATATATATATATATATACATATGTACGACAGGCTTCTTTCTTGTCCAACATCATTGCAAAGGAAGAAGAAACATAAGCAGGTAAAGTTTCCTTTCTCAACAATAAAGCGAAGGGGTGGGGTTCAAAGAAATATTAAGGTGCAGACATGGGTGTGTGGTAAGAAGCTTGCTTCCCAGCCACATGATTCTGAGTTCAATTCCACTGTGTAGCACCTTGGGTAAGTATCTTCTACTATAGCCCCAGGTTGACCAAAGTCTTGTTTCTTCTTCCTTTGCAATGATGTTGGACAAGAAATATATATATATAATATATATATATATATATACATATATATATATATATATATATATGTAGGTCCCGGGTTGATTCGGGGTTAACCACAGTAAATAAGGTACTCAATACATAGCAGAGTAAAATTAATTTATTATATAGAAGGAGCTTCTACAGGACTAGAACTGTTTCATTCAAGAGAAATCATCAGGAAGCTTCCTGATGATTTCTCTTGAATGAAACAGTTCTAGTCCTGTAGAAGCTCCTTCTATATAATAAATATATATATATATATATATATATATATATATATATATATATATGTATGTATGTATGTATGTATGTATGTAGTATGTATGTATGTATGTATGTATGTATGTATGTATGTATGTATGTAATTATGTTGGTCAAATTTTCTAACTTTTAAATGCATACTCCATTAATTGAAAAAATATAGCATTGGGTAATTAACAGTGTATGTTTATTATAATTGGTGAATATGGGTCTAACTACATGCATTTTGAGTATAGGCAGATGAACTGTGTTTGTCACTTGCAAATGGTCAGTGTACTGTGTGTGTGTGTGTGTGTGTGTGTGTGTGTGTGTGTGTGTGTGCGCGTGTGTTACCATCATAGATTAATATTTTGCGATAATAATTAATTTCAATAATTTTGAAATTAATAATAAAATTTAGTGAAGAAAGGTCCTGCTATGAATGAAAAAAATGAGCAATGCATTAATTCTACTGAATCACATTTTATTAACTTCTCTATTTCATTTAAATTAAAAGAAGGTATTTAACAATTCACTTTAACTAAATGAAGTGAGTGGTTTTCAGTTTGCTGTTTAAGTTTGACATCTCCATCGTTAAAGAACAGAAGCTATTAATTATTTATTTATTTATTTGCTTTGATTAAAGGCCTTTATGCCTTGTGAATTTTTCCTTTCTTTTTCTGTTCTGAAAGAATCAATTAGGTTAATGAAAATAGTTTATGAGTTGTTCAATTTAGCATCGAAATTACTTGATTTAGTCAAAACAATTTGAAATACTGAGCATGGCTTTAACCCTTTTAGCATTTAAACCAGTTATATATGGCTCCAAAATTCTGTCTGTTTTATGTTCAAACTGGCCATATGAGACCTCTCACATCTTACCCTAAAAACAATCTTGTCATCAAAATTTTGAAGCTACAAGATATTGTATAATTAATTGAAAACAATGTGAATAAATAAGCATTTGACAATAATCTGAATGCTACAAGGTTAAGCTACATCCAGTAGTGGGGCCCTCGTTCAGGAGTTTCAGTGTTTTCCAGGATTGTGGAACCACTTCTTAGATACTATTGTTTCTAAGTTTTTTTTCTGGCCTGGAGTAGTAACAATGGTCAGGATACCAGCTGTGGATTAAATTAGCATATGAATGAAGGTCAACTGAGAACATACAACCTTGGACCAAATCACATGTGGGGCCCCTTGGCAAGACCTAGAACCTGGAAAACACCCAAACCAGGGTTGTGTTGAGATCATGGGAGGTAGCATGGTGCTAAATTTCGAAACCGGTACCGTGTTGACTAGCATTTACTTGTTCTGACCCATTTGAGGTAAGACATTATTATTGTTCACTGATATTTTTGCCTATCTTTTCTGTAATAGATTTGTGACTTTTCGGTGGTACAGAAGTATTTTTTGACTTCTATCATTGGCGATATAGGTACTCATGTAGTACCCTTGTGTATATATGTACATATCTAATATTGTATGAATATATTTTATTAATTTGCCTGTACGGCTGATAATTCGCTTACCACTTGTGATGGTATTTTAATAATACCATCCCTATATTTATATATATATATATATATATATATATACACCGGAGTAAACACATAAATGTGAAACAAGGTGGAAAAAAAGAGTACTCAAATACCTGTCCGATGAACGGCAACGCGAAACTCAGAGTAACAGGTTTTGTAGAATTTTCTGCTGCTTTAAATAAAGTATATATATATATATATATATATATATTTATATGTGTGTGTGTGTGTGTGTATATATTTGTGTGTGTCTGTGTCTATCATCCCACTATCACTTGACAACCAATGGTGGTGTGTTCTGGTTCAGCAAAAGACACAGATAGAATAAGTGCTAGGCTTACAAAGAATAAGTCCTGGGGGTCGATTTCTTCGACTAACATCCTTTAAAGCAGTGCTCCAGCATGGCTGCAGTTAAACGACTGAAACAAGTAAAAGAATAAAAGAATACACACACACACACATGCACATACATATACATATACCACATATACACACAAATGTATAGACAACTAAGACAAACAAACCAATATAAACGTAAATATTTCATATTTGAGCACACATAAATTTCAGAATAAATTTAAAACTAAATATGAAAAAATAAATGGGAAACCAAATGTAACAAATTAAAATGATGGATTAAAATAAAACCAGATTGATTAAAGCGATTAATTAATTAATTATAAAAGAAAAATATAAAATAAGTTTAAATATATCACATTTGTATTATCCTGCATTCACAGATACTTTATCGTTAGTCTTTTTTCTCTCGTTAGTATTATTATTGCTTAATTTATTGTCTGTCATTTCTTGAATATTAATGCCATCATTGTTTCATTTTGGGTAATTAGAAAAATTTGAAGAATTTTACTATCAGCAATCAATAAAAATCTTGTGGTTCTTTTTCTTTTCCTTTCTTTTAATTTAACCCTTTACCTGTGAAATTAAATTTCATGCTCATTCCAATAATGATGTTAAAAGTCTTCTAAAAAAATAGAATTGCTATTTTCTGCAAGTTACACTGTCTCAATAAAACTGATGTATCTCAATAAAAAGCGTTTCAAACATGACATTCCTCAACAAAAGATAGATTGGCATAAAAAAACTACCTTCCACAGTTGAGGGTAATGAAATTTTGAGTGGAAATATCTGATTTCCACAGTAAAAGCATTAAAATAAAAGTAGGAGATATTGGATAATGTGGTTCTGAATTCAGTGTATCTGGAAAAAATACAGGACAGTCATGGTTGGAATGCCTCTGATCACAGGTTTGACAAGATCCCTTAACTTTTTCACTGTAAAATTAAATTTCCTGGTAATTCTCTCAGTAATGATGTTAGATATCTACCAAAAAGATGGGATTTGTATTTTTTGTAAATCACATTGCTTCAGTAAATTTGGCACATCTCAACAGGAAATAAGAGGTTTCTGACTAGACAATTCAATTCATTATAGCTTTAGGATGGTTAGATTTATTACTTATATAGTGTAAAGTTTTACTAGATTTATAACAGACAATTTAAATTTAGAGTGATATCAAGGAAAAGAAATATGAGAGCAAAGTTTTGAATAATATATATCTAACTGTAACTTAAATGATATAAAACTCACTTAAACAAGTTTTGTTGTAACCTAAACAGAGAAAAAGACAAGTATAAATCATCATTAAAAGAAAAGACAGTTGATCAGTCAAATTACCAATCATTCTTAAGCTCTAGTCGTGTAATTTTCCTAATGTAAATCTTCAAACTTTTGAGTCTCCAGACAGCTGCAAGTCTATTAAAGTCTCTAAATCAAATAGTAACATCACACATAGTCTGTGTAAGAAGAAGGGTAAGTCTGAAAGTAACTTTGCAATAATTGATTATTGCTCATTTAAAGGGTCATACACATTTAAAGGGTCATACACATTTAAAGGGTCATACACATTTAAAGGTGTGTATGTGTATGTACACATGTGTGTGTGTCTCTCTCTTTTACTCTTTACTCTTTTAATTGTTTCAGTCATTTGACTGCAGCCATGCTTATTCTTTGCAAGCCCAGTACTTATTCTATCAGTCTCTTTTGCCGAACTGCTAAGTGACGGGGACGTAAACACACCAGCATCGGTTGTCAAGTAATGCTAGGGGGACAAACACAGACACACAAACATACACGCACACACATACATATATATATACATAAACATATATACGACAGGCTTCTTTCAGTTTCCGTCTACCAAATCCACTCACAAGGCATTGGTCGGCCCGGGGCTATAGCAGGAAACACTTGCCCAAGATGCCTCGCAGTGGGACCGATCCCGGAACCATGTGGTTGGTAAGCAAGCTACTTACCACACAGCCACTCCTGCGCCTGTCTGTGTATGTTTCTACTGAATTATATGTTTGTCTATGTAAGCAGTTTTCGTCTGCGTGTCTGTGTGTGTCATCTGTATATGTACATTCATATATTATGCAGGCAAACAAATCAAATATAACAGCTTGGGTTTGTATACAAGATATATATATATATGCATACACACACACACACACACACACACACACACACATATATATATATTCTAGGTTGTCCATTTATCAAATGTTCTTCCTAGAGGTAAGACAAATTTTTTTCATATTTGTTGCACACACACACACGTCTTTGCTAGTATATACGCAGTGAAGCTATACAATAGAGTCGTATTTATATCGATTGCTATTTTCCAGTAAATATTGGTGCCTTATTGTACCATTTATCTACTTTTATACACACACACACACACACACACACACACACACACACACACACATACACACACACACATATATATATATATATATATACATACATATATACATACATGCAAACAGAAAGAAAGCAAAGACTGAAGACTTTGAAGTTTATCACTAATAGTGATTTGGATTTTGGCTATTCCTTCTAGCGTGCCAGGAATCCTATGACGGATACCTCTTATGTGTTTAAATGTACACTGTATTTATATGTATATATACATATATATATATATATATATGTAATCACCCCACTTGTCGTATGGTTAACACCATATAGATTTCCGGTACATCCCAGTTAAGGACCATATTCATGTGAATTCATTAGAATTCACTTGAATCTCAATTACTTAACCTTATATATATGTGTATATATATATATATATATGTATATAGATATATACATATATATACATACATATATATATATATATATATATATATATATATATATATATATATATATATATATATATATATAGCTGACGTGGCACTTAATGATTTATAGCAATATGGGAAAGTTTTGTAATAAGTCTGTCTTTCTCCTTGAATACACTGGTTAAGGTCAAACAACTGACAAGCAAATCTGTGGTATTGGGCAGAATATTTGCTGTAGCCCATCTTTTATACCAAGACAAAACATGTACATGATAACACTTCCAATCAGTTAAGATCAGAAGCCATGAGAGCCACTGCCTGCTACTACATCAGGACATTTATTATTATTATTTTTGTTGTTGTTGTTGTTATCATCATGCCATCAAAGTGACACTGGGGTACAAATATACAAAGCCCAATATATTCATCATGACTACCCATCTGATGACGGTGCACCAGGCACATGCATCACAGCCATACATGTGTGACATGGTGATCTGACATCAAGATAAGCAGTGCATGACCTTGCAGGTGGGGCCCAGTTAGAATTTTCTTCAGGTTGAGTAGCCCATCCTGCTCAAAAGGTCCCTGAATAAGGCTTGTTTAAGGATATTGAATGAAACACCCATGTTTCCAGAGGTGAATTATTCAAACTCCAAAGAACCCATGGCTATGATGTTCCCCCACTACTTTTGCTCGTGATCAGAAATGCACATATTGTCAGCCACTAAGGGACTTGCTCAACTGGTTATGGTCAAAATATTGACAAGCAAATCTGTGGTATTGAGCAAAATATTTGCTGTAGCCCATCTTTTATACCAAGACAAAACAATGTACATGATAACACTTCCAATCAGTTAAGATCAGAAGCCATGAGAGCCATGGCTTAGTACTGCTACTATATATAACTCAGTATATATTTTATTATTGTACCTATTTTTTTTATATATGCTCTTTTGTTATGTTTATAACAGAAATGGTGATACCACTTTCATATTTCAAAAACATCCACATCACATTCAACTAAATTAATTTAATAACAGCAATTAATTATGTAATTACTATATAGCTGACAAAGTTTTCAGACGGATAATGGAAACAGCTATAGAACTGGAACAAAGAAAATGCTGGGAAATAAATCTACCAGTCTGTCATACAACAAACAGCATAGAAATATTGTGTGCGTGTGTGTGTATATGTGTGTGTGGGTGTTTGCGTGTGGGTGTTTGCGTGTGTGTGTTAAGTGTATGTACTTATATGTATACATGTATATGTATGCGTAATGTGTATATGTATATTATGTGTACATTTGTTCAAAAGTTTCAGAATGAGTACTTGTATATTCCTTCATTCTGAAGGCATTCCATTTTTTTCATATTGTTAGTCATTATAACATCTGCTACATTAAGTGTAGTGGAATATGCGAATTTCACACTATTCTTTTATTCTTTTATTCATTTACTTGTTTCAGTCATTTAGTCAAACAAATTGGCCCCAGGATTTATTCTTTGGAAACCTAGAGCTTATTCTCTTTTGCCAAATTGCTAATTTACAAGAATTTAGAAACACCAACATCAGTTGTCAAGCAATGGTGGGGGGGGGGACAAATACAGACATGCACACACACACACACACACACACACACACATATATATATATATATATACAAAAGGACACAAGGCTTTGGTCGGCTGCTATAGTAGAAGACACTTGCCCAAGGTGCTACGCAGTGGGGCTGAACCCAGAACCATGTGGTTAGGAAGCAAGCTCCTTACCACACAGCCATGCCTGTGCCTTTAGACAACATTATGTTTATTAGATATCTTACTATATCTGCTAGAAGTGGGAAAATTCTTATCTACAGTTTTAATGACCATTCCTGAAATATTTGATGCTACATGAATTTACATAACTTGCTTAAACTAGTGAGACTGATACAGCCACTACAATTGCTGCTACTACTAACTCCACCACCACCACCACCACCATTAAGCACCACTCCTTAATATCAACATTTCCAGCAAGAAACCTGGCAGTATCTACTGCACACCCTGGTGTTGCCACCTGTAATGTGAAGGAGTAGAAATCAATAAATACAAATAAACACAGGAGCCTGGCCAGCTGCTATCAGTTTCTGCTAGTTGTTGTTGAGACATCTGGTGATTTAAGACCCTGTACTACCATTTTCCTTCATAAGATAGGGATAACGGCGGCCTATTGGAGAAGTAAGCTCTGCAAGGTGGTGCAACTATTGCAGCAAGTGTTACTGGCCATTCTCTGTGGCAATGCCGTCACAAGCATTACTGAAGTGTGTCGTTGAGCACCCTACTCCACTCCATCTTCTACTGCTTTACCCCCTATCCCCCCCCCAATATTTTTCTTTTTACTTTTCTTTCCTTTCCCATCTCTCTTCTCTCTTGTTACTCTGTTATTGCTCTTTAATGAATTCAAATATGAACAGATACCAACATTTATGAATCTATCTTCAAATAAAACATGCTACCACTGCAAAAAAAATTTTTTAATATTATAACTAAAGGTCCATGGTTCGATCCTGGGTTTCAGCATCCGGTGGTTGGCACATTTTTTTATAGGTGCAGGAGTGGCTGTGTGGTAAGTAGCTTGTTTACCAACCACATGGTTCCGGGTTCAGTCCCACTGCATGGTACCTTGGGCAAGTGTCTTCTCCTATAGCCTCAGGCTGACCAATGCCTTGTGAGTGGATTTGGTAAACAGAAACTGAAAGAATCCTGTCATATTATATATTATATATATATATATATATAACAGACGTTAAACGATGATGATGATATATATATATATATATATATTGGCCCCTGTGCCGGTGGCACATGAAAAAAAGACCATCCAAACGTTGCCAGCGCCGCCTTGGCTGGCTTCCATGCCACTGGCACGTTAAAAGCTCCAACCGATCGTGACCGATGCTGGACCCCCCCCCCCGGCACCTGTGCAGGTGGCACGTAAAAAGCACCCACTACACTCACGGAGTGGTTGGCGTTAGGAAGGGCATCCAGCCGTAGGAACTCTGCCAGATCAGACTGGAGCCTGGAGCAGCCCCTGGCTTCCCAGACCCCGGCCGAACAGTCCAACCCGTGCTAGCGTGGAAAACGGACGTTAAACGATGATGATGATGTATGTATGTATATGTGTGTGTTTTTGTTTGTGTCTGTGTTTGTTCCCCCACCATTGCTTGACAACCGATGCTGGTGTGTTTACACCCCCATAACTTAACAGTTCAGCAAAAGAGACTGATATAATAAGTACTAGGCTTACAAAGAATAAATCCTGGGGTCGATTTGTTCGACTAAAGGCAGTGCTCCAGTCAAATGACTAAAACAAGTAAAGAGAAAGTAACTGCTATTATGACCCAGCAGCTTTTTCCAGAAAAATACCACTAAAATACAATCATGTGAATTTTGCAATAAAAACATGAGAACATCCAAAACAGCCGTCACAAAATATTAATTTACTTTGATTCAATTTATTTTCCCTACTGTCACTAAGTTAGCTTAAACCAGAGGTTCTCAAACATTTTGGGCCACTGCCCACCTCATGGCCCTCAGCGCCCCCACCCCTATTTTTATGCATAAATAGATATTCTTTTATTCTTCTATTTGTTTCAGTCATTTGACCGCCTTTTGTCGAGCAACACCAGGACTTATTCTTTGTAAGCCTAGTACTTATTCTATCAGTCTCTCTTGCCGAGCCGCTAAGTGACAGGGACGTAAACACACCAGCATTGGTTGTCAAGTGATGTTGGTGGGACAAACACAGACACACAAACATATACACACATACATACATATATATATATCTATATATATATATATATATATAATATATATACACATATATACGACGGACTTCTTTCAGTTTCTGTCTACCAAATCCACTCACAAGGCTCTGGTTGGCCTGAGGCTATAGTAGAAGACACTCGACGAAGGTACCACACAGTGGGACTGAACCTGGAACCATGTGGTTGGTAAGCAAACTACTTACCACACAGCCACTCCTGCGCCTATAAATACTTTGTATTTACTAATTTATATATACTATGAATCATTTGATATTTAATATAATATATAATTTGTATACAATAATATAGTAATATTATAATAAATTCATTGTGTCCCCCCAATCCATTGCCTTCTTCCCAATGCCTTCTTTTTTCCTACCCACCCACCGCCCCTTAGGCACCAGCGCCCACCTGAACCATCTTGACATTCGTTGGAGGAGTAGCAGTAGCACCCACTTTGAGAACCTATGGCTTAAACAATTAAAACCAGTAGTATATTTTGATAAATATATGATATTGTCTTCCTCTTATTCATCTTCTCCTTTGGTTATATACACACACTGAAAGAGAGAGGGAGAGAGAGCTAGAGAGAGAGAAAGAGAGGGAGAGAGCTAGAGAGAGAGGGAGTGAGAGCTAGAGAGAGAGAGAGCTAGAGAGAGAGAGAGAGCTAGAGAGAGAGAGAGCTAGAGAGAGAGAGAGCTAGAAAGAGAGAGAGAGGGAGAGAGAGGGAGAGAGAGGGAGAGAGAGCTAGTGAGAGAGAGAACTAGAGAGAGAGTGAGAGCTAGAGAGAGAGAGATAGCTAGAAAAGAGAGTGAGCGAGAGAGAGGGAGAGAGAGCTAGAGAGAGAGTGAGAGCAAGAGAGAGAGAGTGAGAGCTAGAGAGAGAGAGTGAGAGCTAGAGAGAGTGAGAGCTAGAGAGAGAGGGAGCTTGGGAGAGAGAGGGGGAGCTAGAGACAGAGAGAGAGAGAGAGAGCTAGAGAGAGAGTGAGAGAGAGAGTGAGAGAGAGAAGGAGAGAGAGAGATCTAGAGAGATCGTTCAAGTGTCAGTAATTCTACAATTACTGTCTGTTAATATAATTGCCAAGCATACAATAAACATTGTTGAAATAGAGAAGAATTCTTCGAGGCACTTACTTCCAAGCTTTCAGTTTTGTTGCTTACTTCCCATTCGAATGAAATGTCTGAAGATGCAAGAATTATTAAAAATAAACATTTTAATGTCACTTTAATGTAGTTTGCACTTTAAGGATTTTGAGGAGTGATATAATGTAAGAGCAATATTTATGTTTGTGTGTGTGTGTGTAAACAAATTCTAAATCAGTTCAAAAATGTCTCAGTTATATTTAAACTGATGTAGTTTGTTTATTTTCCATCACTTTTTCATGCACGAATCCCACATGTCAACAATCTGTCATGTGAGAATAGATATATGTAAAGTTGGAATCAACAAGAAGGAGTACAGTTGAATATTTATTTTTTAATCACTACAATCGTTTCCACGCAATGTAATTCTCCAGGCATGCTTATAGTTGATTATGCAAATGTTTCTTTGCATTATGAGATCTAGATGCATTTCATCAGGTGATATTCTTCCTGAGGAAATACAACTAGATCTCACAATGCAGGGAAACAGTTGCATAATCAACTACCAGCATGCCTGGAGAATTACACTGCGTGGAAACAATTGTAGTGATTAAAAAATAAATATTCAACTGTACCCCTTCTTGTTGATTCCAATCTTTTCAGTTATATCATCATCATCATCGTTTAATGTCCGCTTTTCATGCTGGCTGTCCACACACAAGCATCGTACAGTCTACCTTTCACTCTGAGAAACAGGCCCTTTGTTACCAGCAGAGGTAGGAGCTCTTTGAACTTTGCCCAGGCTATTCTTATTCAAGCAGCTATGCTATCAGAACATCCATCCCCACTACTGACTTTGTCACCTAGGTAACAGAAGCTATCAACTACTTCTAGTTTTTCCCTTTGGCATGTGACGGAATCTGTTTTCTGTATATCTTCAGTGTTTATTGCCCCTGTGTATTGCCACACACAAAAACTATCTTCTCAGTTAACCTTCCTTTGATATTGCTGCACTTCTAATGTGTCCATAGCTTACACCAGGTATATCTTATGGAGTTTCTACCTTAGCCTTTCTTATAGATTGAGTACCATCTATCTGAAGGGATCTGTGATTTGTCTGCCTTCCTAATTACTATTATATACATATATATATATATATATATATATATTATATATATATATATATATATATATATATATATCATATATATATTATCAGGCCGCTTCACAGCTGTCTACCCTTGTGTGTTGTAATGGACTCAAACACATTCATTGTATATGTATCTCCAGGTATTAATTATCTGGTATCATAGTTTAATTAATAATGGTAGGAGCAATGTAAATGCAGTAAAAATAGTGGGTAGGGGTCAGTGAGGCCAGTTCCGGTTACAGTGTGGTAGTGTGGATATTTACATTTTGTAGTTTATGACACTTATGTCTAAATAGAAAATTAATTTCCCTGTTCCAGTTATAGTATCCACATTAAAGATTTTTATAGAAGTTAGAATGAGATTGGGATGAAATGGAATCTATTCATTTTATCTCAAGCTCGTTTTGATATTTTTTCAGAAAGAGTGAAATGATGGAAAAATTATGATAGCTATGATGATGATGATGATATCATCATCATCATCATTTAGCGTCCGTTTTCCATGCTAGCATGGGTTGGACGGTTCAACTGGGGTCTGTGAAGCCAGAAGGCTGCATCAGGCCCAGTCTGATCTGGCAGTGTTTCTACGGCTGGATGCCCTTCCTAACGCCAACCACTCCGTAAACATTTCACTTGCTTAGTACGAATGGGGGTTCAAGTTTAAAGACATGAAGTGAATTAATTACTACAGTGAGTTTGGAAGCACATATAATTCCGTGAAAGTGTCGCAAATTTTCATTGTCAGAATAAAATAAAAGAAAGAAAAAAAAAAGAAACATGGAAAATGGATCCCACCTATCTCAGCACCAATATGTAACCAGAACAAAAAGATTAGTTTTCCACCTAGACAGAAGTTTCATAAACTACAAAATATAAATATCCACACTACCACACTTGAAACGTACCTGTTATAACTCTTTATCTCGATTTGAATGTATGTAAAGGTATTTAGAATGCCCAAACTTATTTCTGCAAATGTGCTAAGTACTGATGCTGGGGACCCTGTTTAAGCGGCCCTTCAGAAATTGAGCCTCCTTACGATTCTCCCTGGAAGTTCATGGTATGATATTCATTGTTATTGCTCTGGTTTGGACACCAATGCCATGTATTTAGTTTAAAATGCAATAAAAATAGGTGGGGGGGGGCCTGTGTGGCCACAATTAGGTGGCCCTTAAAAAAAAGAGACCCTGTTTGGACATTCCCTGAGATTATGGGAGTTGCTGGTTTGACTTTCATTGTCCTTACACCAATGGTCGAGGAGGAGTTAAGGAACATAAAAAAGTAACAGAGAAACATCACTCAATATATATATATATATAAAATGAGATAGGGGTTGAAAATTCAACCCACCATGGGATAACATATATCCAATATACTGCTAGAGAGGTACCCAACAAGACTAATACATAAATGTTAAAAACTGCGGTGCAATTAATTCATCTACTGTATTATGTGGGCAAAGGTAAAAATATTACCGTGAATTAATAATACAAAATTAGAAATGGAGAAACATACTTAAGTATGTTTCTCCATTTTCTAATTTTGTATTATATATATATATATATATAATATATATATATATATATATATATAGCATATATATATAAAACTTACTTGGAAGAGGATGTATGACATTCGATCATATAATAATATAAATAATATATATATATATATATATATATATATATATATATATATATATATATATATGCATATATACATACATATGTGTACATACTTACATCAATATGTATATATATGCATATGTGGGCGCAGGACGTCATGAAATATGTACAACAAAAGTGTACAAAGTACAAGTACATGGAACATGAACTATTCTTTCAAACAATGAAGAACACAAATGGAAAACAAAACAAATATAAAGAACGGCCCATTATCAGGTGTTGGCTGTTTTTCTAGTCTCGTATTTCGAGCATTTAACAACAATATATGCTTTCGATAAAACAGTTGCTCCTGCAAAGCAAATTAAATAAAATTTGGAATTTTAGGTAACACAAATAGGACAGTGAAAACAAACGGGAAGGGCTGCTAAGCCTAAACAAGGTTGTGGTGGTGAATGCGTAAATCAAGCTTGGACAGGCGACAAACAAGAACACGTCTTCCTTGTTCCAGCTACAATGGAGAGAAAGAAAGAAAGATGGCCGATGGTCCCCTGGGAGCCATGTGAGTGAGGGAGATAGAGAATTGAGAAGTGGAGGTAAAAGAATAAGAGAGAGAAATGAAAGAATAAAAAGATTGTATAGAGTGCGCATCAGAATTATTAAGATAAAACTTACTTGGAGGAAGATGCGTGGTGTACAGTTATATAATATAAATGATATATACATATTATTTATATTATTATTATATATATATATAAATGTATGTATAGAGAGAGAGAGAGAGAGACAGAGGAAGAGCCAGGTGCTGCTGCACAATTTTGTCTATCAATTCTACGTGCAAATTATTGATTAAGCTTACAGCGGAAGCTAGTTGTCAGAGGTGCTACAGAATAGGTTATAAATTCTCTTTCCATATCTGTCGATATTATAACAATTATTTTATATGGGATTCTACCAAGAAACACCTGGTTATGAAGAAAACTCCTCACAGAATTTATTTCGATTTGAATATATTAGAATATCATTTCACTTCTTGGTTTTCAGTCTTTCACTTGAATTCTTTAAATTATTTTCTTCTTAAAGAATATGTTATGTTTTTTTTCTTTTCCCCTTTTTCTCTGGTTTCTCTAATTTCCTGTCTGTTGAAAATTTCGAACACTTTACACCAAAAATGTAATTCCAAGCAAACAACTTTTACTTCAAATGTAGCACTTTTTTCCTGTTGTTTTTTTTCTTTTCTTTTTTTTTTGCAAATTTCAAATTTCCTATTTCTTCTGTGTTGCAGACTCTTCTTTGCACAGCTATAGGAGTTGGTGTTGGAATACATGTTACTGGGAAAACACACAAGAATGTAGAAGCCTTAAACCAAACAAGGCCAACAACAACAACGACAAAAATACCAACTACTACAACACCATTAAAAGCGTAAGCAATTTAATTTAATTTAAACAAGATCTTTCTATTTACACTGAAAGTGTGTAATAACAATCTTCAAATCTCACTTTTGATATATTGGTTTCAATTTTTGGCACAAGGCCAGCAATTACGGGGGGGGGGGTAAGTTGATAACATCAACCCCAGTGTTCAACTGGTACTTATATACTTGACCTTGATAGGGTGAAGGTGAAAGTTGACCATGGTGGAATTTTGAACTCAGACCACTAGGCCACATGCCTTCACAATACATATACTCATATACTCTCACACACTTCATTAAATATTTCAGAGCTATTAATTGTTTGCCAAATGACTGGAAATGGAACAATTGCATCATGGAAGAGTCATTTTAATCATTTTAAGATCAACAACAAGAGTAAAAAGGAAAGAAAAACAGAAATATTATTATTATTTCTTAGTCTCTCCAAAGCGGTACTGGATATTAATAGTTATTGCCAAGCTAATATGGCAATCCAGAAATATAGGACGAATGCTGCCACTGATTAGCTCCAAGAGGCCATCGCCTCAAGCTAGCTATGTGACACACGAACCTGTGTCCATTATAACCTTCGAACAGGGGAGGTCAGCCACTTCCCCTTGCTGGTCAGTTATCTGCAGACTAGATTCAGGGTATTTGCCCCTTGTCAATGCAGAGCATCCAAACCCAGCAGGCGTCGCTACTAACCATCTGTTCGAAGGATTATTTACCGAAATTCAGTGGAATATATCCACTGGTTTTCAAAAATAGAAATATTAATATTTCTAAGTCTCTCTAAAGGAGACTACAGCAGCAGTACTGGATATTAATAGTTATTGCCAAGCTAATATGGCAGTCCAGAAATATAGGACAAATGTTGCCACTGATTAGCACTAAGAGGCCATCGCCTCTAGCTAGCTGTGTGACACATGAACCTGTGTCCATTATAACCTTCGACTCTATTGCATTCGCTTTTCATTTATCTCTTTATTACCCACCCTTGGCCATTCCAATTCCTCTCACCAACACTTGGTGTCTCTAAACACCTCCCACTACATTCTTATGGAACATTCCCCTCTATTCCCTCAAATGTTCATGTTGCACACCCACCACTGTTTATAGTGGGTAGGTCCTCACTCTCTCTCTATTTCTCTCTCACTCTATCTCTATATCTTTCACTCTTTCATCTTCCTCTCCTTTGTCCTACTGGGATAGCCAAGTATCTCCCCTCTGGTAAGACAACTGTCTCTGTCCCTCTATCATACTTCTACCTCTCACCAGGTACACAACTACTTTTTTCAATTCCACTCCCTCTCTCAGCTGAAAGGTCTCTGTCTTGCAAGCTACTTGGCAACCTGCTGCTGCTGGTGTCCTGTAAAAAGCACCTGTACTAGTACCACATAAAAACCATCTATGCTGGTGCCACATAAAAACGACCTATACTGGTGCCACATAAAACCACCTGTGCTGGTGCCACATAAAAACCACCTATGCTGGTGCCACACACAAAAACAACCATGTTGATGCCACATAGAAAGCACCCAGTTCATTCTGTAAAGAGGTTGGCATTAAGAAGGCATCCAGCTGTAGAAGCCATGCCGAAACAGACAATTTGAACATGGTGCAGCTCCCTGGATTACCAATTTTGGTAAACTGTCCAATCAATGCCAGCATGGAAAACGGACATTAAATGATGATGATGATGATGATGGTGATGATGATATATTGAAAAGCTTTACTCCATTCACTAACTTGGTCACTGGCACGATTCCCTTGAGCATCATAGCCATGTATTGAGAGGGATTCTTTGGGGTTCGAATAATTCACCTCTGGAAACATAAGTGTTTCATTCAACATCCTTATTCAGGGATCTTTTGAGCGGGATGGGTTACTCGACCAGAAGAAAATTCTAACTGAGCCCCACTTGCAAGGTCATGTGCTGTTTATCTTGATATGAGATCACCATGTTGTGCACACATGGTTGTGATGCATGTGCCTAGTGTACCCTTATCAGACAGGTAGTCATGATGAGTATACTGGGCTTCATATATTTTACCCCAGTGTCACTTTGATGGCATGCACTGCTCTCTCACTCAATAATAATCTCGAGAAGTACATGGTACAAATAGGGGCTACAATAAGGGTGGAGCACTTGCAGAAAACAGCACTGCTTGGAACCGCTCAAATACACTGGTTGGTGCTCAAAAAATAAAGGCTGTTACCTTAGTTCACTGGTAGTGAAGAGTAGACACTATAGTAGCCGAGTGGCTCAAGGTCCAAGAGTTTTGTGCGTAGGCACGTATCAAACTAGTTACAGGTCAAAAACCTGTGAGTTTATACAGTTGTTAATAAATACATTTCCCTCTGGATAGTTATCTTTTACTTGTTTCAGTCATTAGACTGTGGCCATGCTGGGGCACCACCTTGAATAACTTTTAATCGAATGAATCAACCCAAGTACTTATTTATTGTTTTAAACATGGTACACGTGAAAAACCATTCGAGTAAGGTCGTTGCCAGTGCCGCTGGACTGGCTCCTGTGCAGGTGGCACATAAAAAACACCATTTGAGCTTGGCCATTGCCAGTACCGCCTGACTGGCCCTCATGACAGTGGCATGTAAAAGCACCCACTACACTCTTGGAGTGGTTGGCGTTAGGAAGGGCATCCAGCTGTAGAAACTCTGCCAAATCAAGATTGGAGCCTGGTGCAGCCATCTGGTTCGCCAGTCCTCAGTCAAATCATCCAACCCATGCTAGCATGGAAAGCGGATGTTAAACAATGATGATGATGATGATGATGATGATGGTATTTATTTTGTTGGTCTCTTTTGCCAAACCACTAAGTTCCATAACAGGCTTCAAAGCTTTGGTAAACCTGGAGCTATTGTAGAAGACACTTACCCAAGATGCTGTGCAGTGGGACTGAACCTGAGACCACATGGTTTTGACAAGCAAGCTTCTTAACCACACTACCAAATCTACACCTCAATAAGTTTTAATTATGCTCCATTGTAAACTTTGTGTCCTGTCACTCTGGGGTTTTATAACATAATTACTAATGATGTACTTGTGGAGACTAATTCTGCCAGTGATATTTCAGATCTTTGAGAATTAACTTAGTCAATAGTTAAATAAATTATTATTCATGTAATCAGATTAGAGATATAAGAGAAATGTTAGTACAAGACAAAATGCCTTGCAAGTGAGAGTGTACAGAATGTCATTACATTTGCTTACCATTAAGAATCTAAAGTCTGTTACAGGTTTGTAGCCTTCTGCAGTGTAAATAAAAACAAGGGAGCTGCTAACCTGGCTACAAATGCTTTTATCTCTACAAATTTCCTTGCTCTTTACTACAAGTTCCTCCACTCTCTACAAATGCATCTACTCTCTACAAATACTTCAGCTTTCTTCAAATGCTTCCACTCACTACAAATGCCTCCATTCTCTACAAATGCCTCCACTCTCTACAAATGCTTCAGCTTTCTTCAAATGCTTCCACTCACTACAAATGCCTCCACTCTCTACAAATGCATCTACTCTCTACAAATACTTCAGCTTTCTTCAAATGCTTCCACTCACTACAAATGCCTCTATTCTCTACAAATGCCTCCACTCTCTACAAATGCTTCAGCTTTCTTCAAATGCTTCCACTCACTACAAATGCCTCCACTCTCTACAAATGCTTCGGCTTTCTTCAAATGCTTCCACTCACTACAAATGCCTCCATTCACTACAAGTGCCTCCACTCTCTACAAATGCCTCCATTCTCTACAAGTGCCTCCACTCTCTACAAATTCCTCCGTTCTTTACAAGTTCCTCCAATGCCTCTGCTCTCTACAAACATCTCTACCACATCTACAACTAGGTCAACAACACCTTCATCCATTTTCAATTGATTTAACACATTACCACGTAATATTCGGGATGATTTTAGTGGAGTCCACTAAAGTATAATTTTGTGTATATTTGGCTGCTATTTCTTACTGGATTGCATAGATATTAATTTGTTGGTTTCCTGCCAATTGAAACTGCACTTGCAGTGAATTTGAAAAATTATAATATATAATGATGAGACATGATATTCTGTCTCTAAATTATATGTTAATGTTTTGGCGTAGCCAATGATGAGAACTTCGCCTAGCAAATTATTTTATTTGCTAAAATAGAGTTTGAAACCTAGGTATGGCTATAAAGATACAAGGTAAAACTTTTTTTATTTTTCATTCCCTTCGAAATTGCTCTTAAATGTGGTTTTGGTCGTTTTGACTTCTACTTCGAGAATGTAAGGCTGCCTGTTAAGGGTCACCTCTCTTGTGTTTAAATGTATGCTAATTTTATATACATAGGCGTAGGAGTGGCTGTGTGGTAAGTAGCTTACTTACAAATCACATGGTTCAGGGTTCAGTCCCACTGCATGGCACCTTGGGCAAGTGTCTTCTACTATAGCCTCGGGCCGACCAAAGCCTCGTGAGTGGATTTGGTAGACGGAAACTGAAAGAAGCCCATCGTATATATGTATGTGTTTATGTGTTGTGTTTGTCTCCCCCCCCCATTGCTTGACAACCGATGCTGGTGTGTTTACATCCTCGTAACTTAGCGGTTCGGCAAAAGAGACTGATAGAATAAGTACTAGGCTTACAAAAAATAAGTCCTGAGGTCGATTTCCTCAACTAAAGGCGGTGCCACAGTCAAATGACTGAAACAAGTAAATGTGTAAATGAGTAAATACATACATATATATATATATATATATATTTATATATATATATGTATATATAACAAAATTAGGAGTGGCTGTGTGGTAAGTAGCTTGTTTACCAACCACATGGTTCCGGGTTCAGTCCCACTGCGTGGCACCTTGGGCAAGTGTCTTCTACTATAGCCTCGGGCCGACCAAAGCCTTGTGAGTGGATTTGGTAGACGGTAACTGAAAGAAGCCCGTTGTATATATGTATATATATATATATATGCATGTGTGTGTTTGTGGGTCTGTATTTGTCCCCCTAGCATTGCTTGACAACCGATGCTGGTGTGTTTATGTCCCCGTTACTTAGCGGTTCGGCAAAAGAGACAGATAAAATAAGTACTGGGCTTACAAAAGAATAAGTCCCGGGGTCGAGTTGCTCGATTAAAGGCGGTGCTCCAGCATGGCCGCAGTCAAATGACTGAAACAAGTAAAAGAGTAAAAGCGTAAAAGAGTATACAAACAAGAATAGTTTAAAGATAAAAAAAAAACATTTATTGAGTTCCATTCATTTGTTCGTGAATATATCCTATTCAGTAATAGCATTAAGACTACAAGAATGTCTCCAGAAAACAAGCACGTTTTACAAGACTTACATACACTCTGCAGACAATATCACTAAGAATAAATATGTTCCAATGAAATTAATCACACACATACACACACACACAGACACAGAAAACCAAAGAATTTTGTATAATGGAAGAACTTTTCTTATTGGGTTTCATAATTCCAAATAAATCATAACTTTTATTCAATGACGCAGAGAAAATTTGTTTTGACATTCTCTCTTGATTTGGTGGTGGTGCTGGTGGTGGTGCTGGTGCTGGTGCCGGTGGTGCTGGTGCTGGTGGTGGTGGGTGGTAGGGGTGACAGGAACGAGCTAGGAGTATTTTATATGAGATATCAATTCTCAAAAAATTTATAAGTGTCTGTTCTTTGTTATTTAGCCACAGGCCAGGACAGACTGAGCCGTTCTGGCTTTCCTGTGTATTTTCACTCGTTTCAGACGTTAGTCTGTGACCATGCTGGGGCAACTCCTTCAAGGGTTTAGGCAAACAGATTGAGCCCAGTATTAATTTTTCTAAAACTGGTATTTATTTTATCGGTCTTTTTTGCTGAACTGTTAAGTTACTGGGATGCAAACAGACAAACGCCTGTTGTCAAGTGGTGATTAGGGACAAACACAAAGATACATAAAGATACATACACACACACATACACACACACACACACAAACATGTATATACTTTTTCCTCTCCATGATTTTGTTCTCATTCCATTTTTTTCCTCTCAATCCTTTCTGTCAAAGAGCATAGGCTTGAAACGTCAAAGACTTTGCCATTCTTCCTGAGCGTTAAAATAATACACTTGCTTGCTGTACCCTCACCTCTCTCCATCTTTTATTTTCTGTAAATTTGAACTATATATATATATATATATATATATATATATTACGCCAGCTCAATTTAATTTGTCCTTAGGCGAAAGACACCTGTTGTTAATGTCCTGTTATTTGCGTTTTTTTCCCATCCTTGTGTGCGTATACATTCTCTGATTTCTTCCAAGGAATCTAGCACTCTTACCTTAGTTTTTCCTTGGGGCTGGCCAGATTAGAGCAATCTCGAGTATAACCAGCTGAAATTGCAAAGATAATCTGGAACTCGACTGAGGAAAGAAAACTCTGAATGACTCAACCTTGTTTTTTTCTTGTCCCGCTTTTGTATCATCTAACTGTCTAGATGTTTTGCATTCTTGTCCCATTTTTTGTATTCCTTTATATATATATATATACACACACACACATACACATGACAAACTTCTTTCAGTTTCTATCTATCAAATCCACTCACAAGACTTAGTTAGATTTGAAGAAATAGTAGAAGGCACTTGCTCAAAGAGCCATACGATGGGACTGAACCCAAGACCACATAGTTGAGAAGCAAGCCTCTTAACCATTCAGTTATGCTAGTTCATGACCTATCTGTCTTCTCTTCATTTGCTTAAGTTACAGGGACATAAACACACCAGCATCGGTTGTCAAGTGATGTTGGGGAGACAAACACAGATACACAAACATATACACACACACACATACATATATATATACATACATATATCTAAATAGAGGAATTTATTGAGGTCTCTTTCATTCTTTTGCTGTCTTACCATTTTTATCAATATATATATATAAATATATATACATATATACGACAGGCTTCTTTCAGTTTCCATCTACCAAATCCACTCACAAGGCTTTGGTTGGCCCGAGGCTATAGTAGAAGACATTTGTCCAAGGTGCCACATAGTGGAACTGGAACCAGAACCATGTGGTTGGTAAACAAGCTATGTACCACACAGCCACTCCTATGCCTATATGTAAATATTAAAAGTTATTTGTTCTCTGTAGATGAGGTTAGAAGTTCAAAACAGTCTAATTGTATTAACAAGAACTCATCTCAGACAATTAGATACTTAATATGCTATGAAACGCAATTTTCATAATTGATACAGACCTACAGTCGAAACTTATGAAAAACCAAACAAGTCCTGTACAGAACATCAGTGGCCACTTTTTCCATCATCAAACAAGCTTTACATTGTATTGACTTATTTTGATATGACCATCCAACTCGCATGAAAACTGGTAGAACCATTACACAACACCATCATCATCATCGTTTAATGTCCATGTTCCATGCTGGCATGGGTTGGACAGCTTAACAGGATTCATTGGGCCCAAGGACTGCGTCGACCTGCAGTGTCTGCTTTTACAGGGTTTTTACAGCTGGATGTCCTTCTTGGTGCCAACCACTTTACAGCTTATACTGGGTGTTTTCTTCTCACAACTGGCATTAGTGAGGAAGTCATGCAAATCACAAATCTACAAAACCTGAGGAGTGGGATGGAGGTACATTTTTATGGTAGATGGAAGTTAAGGTATTCTTCTTACAAAAGATCATTGTACTCTACCTAAAATTGAAATAATGATGTCAACATCAAAAGTATTTATTAACTTAAAAGAGAATATAAAATAATGTTTGTTTTTTTTTGGAACAATGGATCTTGAAACACATAGAGCTATAAATAACAGCATGTAAAAATTGGGTTGGAAAACATTTTTGGACAGAAAATGTCAAAGGTTGTTGTGTCTGTAGGAGATGCAGGGTCTTGTTATATGGATAGCTTTTGATTTTTTCTCTCCACGAGAACTTTTCAACCTAGTATTTACATGTTGTTAATTATAGCTTTATATGCTTCAAGATCCACTGTAACAAAATCTTTTAGTTCTTTATCTTCCAGTTATCAATTTACATCATTTTATTTTTTAGTTCTGACAGACATCCGTTGTTGCTAATAGCCATAGGACATTTCAGAGCAAATTACCTTGATAGAAATGTCACAAAAACACTGAAAATGTTGGCCCAGGAAGGTGTACATGCAACATATATGCAGAGCGTCTACCCAACGCTGAGCTCACCAAATCTGTACTCAATCGTAACAGTAAGTTTTTATTTTATTTTATTCTTTATTTTTTTATTTGTTTCAGTCACTGGATTGGGGCCATGCTGGAGCACCACCTTGAAGGGTCTTACTTGATCATATAGATTCCAGTATCATATTTATCTTCTGGCATACAATTTGATGTAGAATTATAGTGTAGACAAATGTAAACATGAAGGCATGTGGCTTAGTGGTTAGGGTTTGTGATTCATGATTGTGAGTTCAATTCCTAGCATCGCATTGCGTCCTTGAGCAAGACACTTTATTTCATTTTGCTCCAGTCCACTCAGCTGGCAAAAATGAGTAGTGCCAGTATTTCAAAAGAATCATCCTTGTCACATTTTGTGTCATGCTAACTACATTAAGGGTATAGTAATGTATATATATATAGCAAGTCTGTCTGATCTGGCCTCACATGAGGGTAAAAGATAGATAGGTAGATAGATAGATAGATAGATAGATAGATAGATAGATACATACATACATACATACATACATACATACATACATACATACAGACAGACAGACATATTTCTTTAGTTTCCATTTACTAACAGTCACTCACAAGGTATTGATTGATCCATGGCTATAACAGAATAAATGCTAGCCAACAGCATTCACACAGCAGAACTGAACCCCTAGCTATGAGATCCATTGGCATCATCAGCATTATCATTTAATGTCCGCTTTTCATACTGGCATGGGTTGGATGGTTTAAAAGGAAACAGCTAGCAAGGAGCTGTCCAAACTCCAGCTTTCTGTTGTGGCATGGTTTCTATGGCTTGATGCCCTTCCTAATGCCAACCACTTTATGGAGTGTACTGGGTGCTTTTTACATGTGCCAAGACAAAATTTTAGACTTCTTATCTACGCAGCTATGTTTGTGCCCACACACACACACATTAGTATCAAACAGCGAGAATGAGTGCTCAACGATGCATTGGTGGATAAATAATATTCTTTATTTGTGAGGTAACAAGACTATCATTGGTCTCATGCTGTGAGAGATATCTCTCAACAATTATTGAAGTCTGCCACATAGGACATTGGTTTTATTCAAGATGGAGACAAGCACCAACATCCCATGTGATGGACTTGAATAATTGCTAAGTGTTATCTCTCTCAACATAAAACCAATGGTAGCCTGGTTATCTCACAAATGAAGAATATTATTTATCCACCAATGCAGTGTTGAGCATTCAGTCTCACTGCTTGATACTGTGTGCATGTAAAATCCCACGAGTCTGGTTATCCCATGAATAAGGTATATATGTGCATGTCTGTGTGTGTGTGTGTGTGTAAAAACACAAGCACATGTGTATACTCTTATACTTTCTTTTACTCTTTTACTTGTTTCAGTCATTTGACTGTGGCCATGCTGGAGCACTGCCTTTAGTCGAGCAAATCCACCCCAGGACTTATTCTTTGTAAGCCTAGTACTTATTCTATTGGTCTCTTTTGCCAAACCACTAAGTTGCGGGGATGTCAACACACCAACATCGGTTGTCAAGTGATGTTGGGGGGACAAACATAGACACACAAACATATATACTCACACATATATGCAACAGGCTTCTTTCAGTTTCCATCTACCAAATCCACTGACAAGGCTTTGGTCAGCCCGAGGCTATAGTAGAAGACACTTGCCCATGGTGCCATGCAGTGGGACTGAACCCAGAACCATGTGGTTTGTGAGCAAGCTATTTACCACTCAGCCAGTGTGAACGTGAGCTCAGGGCACAGAGACTTCCCGATATATTAGTGTGGAGAGGAGCCACTACATCAGAAGTACCCGCGGCACAGGCTACGGCTTCATGTGACCCCAGTGACTGAGACCGCAGGTGTTCCCAACTTTCATGCACAAAGACACCTGACCCGCTGAGTGCATCCATCCACCACTGGCGAATCATTATCAACCAAGCTGCCCGTTGCACCCATGTGTTATTGTATTGTTTGCAATTGTGTTCGTTTCTAGGTGTCATTGCATCGACAATGCTTGATCAACAGTGTTGTTTGTTTATGTCCTGCTCTCATTAAAAGTTATGCAGCTTGCAAGTCCAATGCATAGGAATCAGTGGAATAAACTATTTTTGAAAAGCAAGGTGGCGAGCTGGCAGAAACATTAGCACGCCAGGCGAAATGCGTAGCCGTATTTCGTCTGCCGTTACGTTGTGAGTTCAAATTCCGCCGAGGTCAACTTTGCCTTTCATCCTTTCGGGATCGATAAATTAAGTACCAGTTATGCATTGGGGTCGATATACTCAGCTTAATCCGTTTGTTTGTCCTTGTTTGTCCCCTCTGTGTTTAGCCGCTTGTGGGTAGTAAAGAAATAGGTATTTGAAAAGCAAGTAAGGAATGGCATCAAGGGGACATCCATCTGTGGAATATAGACTAGGAAACTCCATCTAATTAATCCAAAATTAAAAAAAAACAATACAGCTGTAGAAATGAAATGCATGCACACACACACACACACACATTGTGTTGTTGTCTGTCTGGTGGACCAGAATCAAAAACTCACCAACATTACAGTGTTTTATTGTTGAACAACAAGATCTGATCTCGAGATAATTTCACGGCATGCTTTTAAAATGCTTCAATTAAGTAGAGTGTCAGTCAGAAAGTACGACGGCAGCCAACAGCAGCAGCTTTCAGTTGTGAGTTAGTGTTGACATGAGAAATTAATTTGGCTTCTTCGTAACATATAAATGCAATCTTTGTCACGACAAACTTTATTGTATGAGTCAAGATTTCATCTGAATTCATTAACCATTCATTATCTTTGCATAAATTGATTTAAAAGTTTTCCAGAACAACGACTACAGCGAGTTTCTTCCATTTTAAGCATACTTATGTCAGAAGAAATGAGAACTAAAACGAGTGGTCAGCTAAAATCACCATACTCAGACGTGAGACAAGTCTGTTCGGTTAGTTATTCTCAAATTGACTGACAAACAGATGTCTCCCCACTACCATGTGGCCTAGTGGTTTGGGTATTGCCTTCACGAGCATTAGATTGTGGGATCGAACCTGGACCTGGGTGTGTGTTGTGTTCTTGAGCAAAACACTTCATTTCAAGTTGCTCCAGTACTGTGTAGGCTCTGACATGTCAAAGAACAGACTCGACATTTCATTTGCATGTTGTCAAAGGGGACTATTAGAGGTTGAGGTAGGATTTGCACACCTGCTTCATAAAACCCTCACCAGCAGCAGCTACCCAAACACACCCATGTGGTAAAGGGTTGTTGCCTGAGTGATGCAAAGGCATCATCCACCAGGAGAAATAGGGGATCACCAACAAATGGTGGATGCAGCACATACCCTAATAATACTACTGTTACTAGAACACCATCCAAAACATTCATGAAATTCTTTGATTTATTCCCCCCCCTCAAACATTATCCTTTTTGCATTATTTACATTATTTACATTATTTACATTATTTACATTATTTACATTTGACGGATATTTGTCCTCATTTTGTTTGTTGTTAACAACGTTTCGGCTGATATACCTTCCAGCCTTCATCCGGTGTCTTGGAGAAATTTTGAACCTGGGTTCTCATTCCTAAGATATTTTTCGATGTTGTTGTTGTTGTTGTTGTTGTTGTTAACTACCCTTGTGGGTAGTAAAGGAATAGGTATTTCGTCTGCTGTTAAGTTCTGAGTTCAAATTCCACCGAGGTCGACTTTGCCTTTCATCCCTTCGGGGTCAATAAATTAAGTACCAGTTACGCACTGGTGTCAATGTAATCGACTTAATCCCTTTGTCTGTCCTTGTTTGTCCCTTCTATGTTTAGCCCCTTGTTGTTAATAAAGAAATAAGAAAGGCTGAAAGACTGAAAGACTGCTACAGTGAGTGTGTGAATCTGCGAGAGGGGAATATGTTAAATAAACTCATAATTAATTGATTCTTCTGTATTTTCTTTTACCTGAAACCAGGAACTTTTCAGCACCCTCTCGTATATATATATTCATGTGTGTGTGTGTGTGTGTGTGTGTGTTGTGTGTGTGTGTGTGTGTGTGTGTATTGTATATATAATATATATATAAAATATACATACATAATATATATAATATATATATATATGTATATATATATATGTATATATATGTATGTATATATATACATATATATATATGTATGTATATATATGTATGTATATATATGTATGTATATATATGTATATATATATTATATATATATTATATATATATATATACATACATATATATATATTGTATATATATGTATGTATATATATACATATATATATTATATATATGTATGTATATATATGTATGTATATATATGTATGTATTATATGTATGTATATATATATATATATATATAATATACATATATATATGTATGTATATATGTAAATATATATATATATATAATATACAGAGAGAGAGAGAGAAAGAGAGGTGGGAGAGAGAGAGAAAGAGAGAAAGAGAGGGATGGAGAGAGAGAGAGAGAGAGATAAAAGTGTGCTGCAAGGCACAACACATAACCAGATAAACTGAGATAAGTAACCAGTTCCATACTCAATACTTCAATATTCCAAATGTGTATATAGAAGACTTAGAAGTACCATTTACTATTTGTCTGTTCCTTATTATTACAGTATACATGTGTGTGTGTATGTGGTGTGTGTGTTGTGTGTGTGTGTGTGTGTGTGTGTGTCCAATGTCAGAATTAAATATGGATGAAAATGACGATGCTGATATGGATATATGTAATGAAAGATATACGCATCATTGAGTAGACCAATAAATTGATGCATTGAGCAAAAATTCCAATGCGGTATATATATTCTGCAGAAGTTGCAAAAACCACTTTTGTGTCATTCATTCTCACCATTGGAAAATCCAAACGAGTCAATGATTGTCTCCGACAGTAGAAATCTATAACAAAACAGTTCAACGTTTTCACAAAGCATAATGCCACAAATGAAATAATAAGCAAATAAAACTTCGTTCCTAATTCAAAGCCAAAAACGTGTCTTGTCAACATTTTTGCAAGCTCTGTTCTTTTAACTAGGTCGACATTATTTTGCCTTTTTTGCCGCAGGATGATGATGATGATGGTGGTGGTGGTGGTGGTGGTGATGATGATGGTGATGATGATGATGGTGGTGGTGGTGGTGGTGGTGGTGTTGATGATGATGGTGATGATGATGATGATGCTGGTGGTGGTGGTGGTGGTGGTGATGATGATGATGATGATGGTGGTGGTGGTGGAGGTGGTGGTGGTGGTGGTGGTGGTGGTGGTGATGATGTTGATGGGGAGGAGGTGGAGGTGGAAGAGGAGGAGGAAGAGGTTATTGGTGATGGAGATGATCTCACAATCTATGACAAATATATTTGCGTAAATTTTTTTGGGTTTTTTTTTTTTCATTCAACTGAACATCTGTAAATGTTTCTAATAGATTAAACAGAAAAGGAAAAAAATTGAAAAAAAAAAAAAGAAAGAAGCTACAATAAATAAGTCGTTAATTCACATTGTATTAACTTTCAGATCAGATCTTTAAAAAAGAGATGATGGAAACTGTTATTGAAGAACGTAAATTGTTGTTTTTTGTTTTTACTTTTGTTTTTATTTTTGCTTCCTCTTTTGTCAATAACAAACAATAATAACATTCAATAATATCATACACATAATTACATAAATACTAACATATCATTAAAAGTATTATATATATACATACATTTATATATATATATATATATATATACATATATATATATATATATATGCATACATACATACATATATATATACTCTTTTGCTCTTTTACTTGTTTCAGTCATTTGACTGTGGCCATGCTGGGGCACCGCCTTTAGTCGAGTAATTCGACCCCGGGACTTATTCTTTTGTAAGCCAAGTACTTATTCTATCGGTCTCTTTTGCCGAACCGCTAAGTAACGGGGACATAAACACACCAGCATCGGTTGTCATGCAATGCTAGGGGGACAAACACAGACACACAAACACACACACACATATATATATATATACATATATATGACGATCTTCTTTCAGTTTCCGTCTACCAATCCACTCACAAGGCTTTGGTCGGCCCGAGGCTATAGTAGAAGACACTTGCCTAAGGTGCCATGCAGTGGGACTGAACCCGGGACCATGTGGTTGGTATTTATATATATGTATATATATAGGGTGCATGACTCAGTGGTCAGAGCATTGAGCTTATGATCATGAGGTTGTGAGTTCGAATCCTGGACCGGGCTGCGTGTTGTGTTCTTGAGCAAGACACTTTATTTCACGTTGCTCCAGTTCACTCAGCTGTAGAAATGAGTTGCGATGTCACTGGTGCCAAGTTGTATTGGCCTTTGCTTTTTCCTTGAATAACATTAGTGGCATAGCATGGAGTGGGGTGGCTGGTATGCATGGGTGGCTGTTGGTCTTCCATAAACAACCTTGCCTGGACTTGTGCCTGAGAGGGTAACTTTCTAGGTGCAATCCCATGATCAGTCATGACTGAAGGGGCTTTCAGCATATATATATATATATAAATATATATATATATATAATATATATATATATATATATATATATATATATATATATATATATAATATAGATATATATATATATATAATATATATATATTATATAAATATAGATCCAGACAGTTAGATAACATGAAAAAGGGACAACAAAGCATCCAGACAGATGATACAAAAAAGGGACAAGTAAAAACAAGGATGGGTCATTCAGAATTTGCTTTCCTCAGACAAGTTGCGATTTCAGCTGGTTATACTCAAAATTGCTCCAATCTGGCTAGCTCCAAGAAAAAACTAAGCTAAGAGCACTAGATTCCTTGGAAGAAAGCAGTGAATGTATATGAAAACAAGGACAGAAAAAAAACCCCCCAGAAATGGTACACAAATACAAATGCAAAAAACAGGACATTAACAACAGATGTCTTTCAACTAAGGACGAATTAAATTAAGCTGGCATGTGTGGAAGGGAAGCCTTATGGCAGGGACATAAGAGATGACATGCATGGGGAGGAATATAGATGTTGCATGGATGGTAGCCGAACCAAGAAAGAAAGGTCAGGCTTGGCTGAACACCAGTCATGTGGAGAGAGAGGAGAGGGGTAGAGGCAGAGGGATAGAAGAATTAGGGAGGGATGAGAAAAAAGAAAAGGGACAGAATGAAGTGAAAGAGGAGGGAAGGTGAGAGTGAAGTGAAAGCCAGGAAATGTGAGAGAGGGGGACGAAAGAAAGAAGAGTGGAATTGAATGGAGCTGATTGAAAGAATGAAAGAATAAGAGTCATACATACACTTTGGTCTCTTATATATATATATAGAATTAGTGTGCATTTAAGCACAAAAGAGGTGACCCTAACAGGACACCTCACATGCAAGAAGGAACAGTCAAAATCCAAACCATGGTTAAGAGTAACTTTTGTGTTTAAACGCACACTAATTTTATATAAAAAATATATTGTCTATTGACTATTTTATATATATATGCTAGGCCACTGGTAGAAAAATTTCTATAATTTTCCCACCCAGTATATTTTTCTATATATACAAGTATAATGTTATTGGACGCTCAAGAAAGGAAAGAAAGAAGGAGGATTTAATGTTTCGAGCGGAGCTCTTCGTCAGAAACACAGAAAAAGTAAAGGTCCAAGGTAGGGAAGACAGAGAAAGAAAATTGCCAATGATACACACACGGTCACACACACATACACACTCACACACACACACACACACAGATATATATATATATATATATATATATATATAGTTAATCCAAACATGAAAACACAAAGGGAAAACACAAGGTGAGGACGTGGAACAAGTATAGTGTTATTGGACGTTCAAGAAAGGAAAGAAAGAAGGAGGACTTAACATTTCGAGCGGAGCTCTTCGTCAGAAACATAGAAAAAGTAAAGGTCCAAGGAAGGGAAGACAGAGGAAAAAATTGACAACGGTACAAACGCGGTCACATTTTGAATGTGTCCGTATGTGTACCTATATATATATAGGTAAATCAAAAATTAAGAATAACAAATAACAAAATAACAAAAGTCAAAAAGACATACATATGGAATGAATTATGTATGTGTATAAAAATATATATTTTAACCTATTATATTACTCGTTTTGTATCTATTTTATTCCCATATTTAAACACCTTAATTCCTTAAAAGATTATAAACTATTTCAAACTAAACTGGCAATATGACCATTCCGAAATATAACAATATTTCAAATATATTCACCTTAATGTTTCTCTTCCTAATTGTTTATATGAAATATAATTCCTAATTGTTTATTATGAAATAAATTAACACACTGCTTACTTTATGATATCAATAACTTCTCATAAAATATTATTACTTATATTTTTATAATCACAATTACTTTTATTTGATATTTAAATATACTTTAGATATATATGTTTTATTACGATATCTCATTCCTTATTTTTATTTTCATTTTTATAATAAATTCTCTAAATATACTACCTTCACCAACCACCACCTTGGTAAAGTTAATACAATGTTCTTTCTATTAAACAATTATCAGTTAGCGGATTTGCTCCATACACTCAAAACAAAATAATATGAAAATGTAATGGTATATCTTTCTACCTTCGACGTGATTCAACTTTATTATGTTATTAAATATACTATTTAATTTCTAAAGTTTTTGAATTGAAACAGAAGTCAGAGATGATGCCCAAGTTTGTAATTAATAAATAATAATTAATTAACTCTATTTTCTTATTTTCTTAAATATAGACATATATATACACACACACACACACATATATTTATACCCACACACAATATGTGTTTCAGTTATGTGACTGTGGCCACGCTGGAGCACTGCCTTTAGTCGAGCAAATTGACCCCAGAACTTATTCTTTGTAAGCCTAGTACTTATTCTATCGGTCTCTATTGCCGAACTGTTAAGTTACTGGGAAATAAAGACACCAGCATCGGTTGTCAAGCGATGTTGGGGGGACAAACACAGACACACAAACATATACACATGCATACATATATATACATATATACGATGGGCTTCTTTCAGTTTCCGTCTACCAAATCCACTCACAAGGCTTTGGTCGGCCCGAGGCTATAGTAGAAGACACTTGCCCAAGATGCCACGGGACTGAACCTGGAATCATGTGGTTCGTAAGCAAGCTACTTACCACACAGCCACTCCTATATATATACTTATTTATTTAGTCTCAAGCAATGCCATGTGTTTAGGAGTTTGCTTTCAAACTTTATGGCCCTGAGGTCAGTCCAAAAGCATGGCATCTTGGGCAGGTATCTTCTACTATAACACCAGGCCAGCTAAAGCCTTGTGAGTGGATTTGATCGACAGAAACTGAAAGAAGCCTGTCATGTGTGTGTGCATGCTTCAGTGTGTGTGTATGTATTTATAAATACATATATATGTATTTATGTATGTGTATATATATATATATATATATATATATATATATATACACATACATATACATATACATATATATGTATTTATGTATGTATATATATATATATATATATATATATAGACTTCATAATTTGAAACTGACTTGTAAATTGGAAGTCCACCTGAAGATTGTCGATCAAGACAAGTAACAATTGTAGTGGCGGTTTTTTTGACTATTTATTAAAATTTTATGTATTGATTAAGTCTTTCCTTGTTTGTTTTGCAAAATAGTGGTTTTGTCTCTAATAATATTTTATATATATATATATATATATACACACATACATATACATATACATATATATGCATGTGTGTATCTGTGTGTATATATATATATATATATAAGCCGTAGGGCGCCTGTGTCATCCTTGTTTTTAACCGTTACTGTCTTCAAAAAAGTTTTTTTCGTTTCGTGTTCATCTCTGTTGCGTTGCATTCTCTCCTTCTGGGGCTGGCCGATTCAGAGCAGATCTCAGAATTAAACAGCCGAAATTTGTGATGACGAATCGGTTTCTGACTGAAGAATGAAGGATTTGAATGACCCATCTGTCTCTTATGTTCATCCCTTCGTGTATTTCACGTTATTTATATATGTAAAGGTTTATTTTATATATATATATATATACATATACATGTGGAGGCGCAATGGCCCAGTGGTTAGGGCAGCGGACTCGCGGTTATAGGATCGCGGTTTCGATTCCCAGACCGGGCGTTGTGAGTGTTTATTGAGCGAAAACACCTAAAGCTCCACGAAGCTCCGGCAGGGGATGGTGGTGATCCCTGCTGTACTCTTCACCACAACTTTCTCTCACTCTTACTTCCTGTTTCTGTTGTACCTGTATTTCAAAGGGCCGACCTTGTCACTCTCTGTGTCACGCTGAATATCCCCGAGAACTACGTTAAGGGTACACGTGTCTGTGGAGTGCTCAGCCACTTACACGTTAATTTCACGAGCGGGCTGTTCCGTTGATTCGGATCAACCGGAACCCTCGTCGTCGTAACCGACGGAGTGCTTCCACATATACATATATATGTATGTGTGTATCTGTGTGTATATATATATACATACATATACATATATATGTGTGTATCTGTTTGTGTATATATATATAATATATATATATATATATACACACATGTATATATTTACGTATATATGACTGTATGTGTTTATACACACACACACATATATATGTATGGATATATGATTTAACTAAGATTTATATTGATGATGCTTTTAAGCATCATCAATATAAATCTTATATTTTCAGAACGAGGATGGTTAACACAATAAAACAGACATACATACACACATACCCCACCCCACCCCACACATACACATAGATATGTTGTTTGTTTGTTTGTTTACAAGAAGTGTATATGTATATATTTATACCTTTATATATTTGCATGTGTGTGTGTGCGCATATGCATGTGTTATTGTTATACAAGCAATGACACTCCTTTCCAATATTCTGCAAAAACATTCCTGGTCATAAAGAAATATTACTTTGCTTCGAAACAAGGATTGGTAACAGGAAGGGCATCCAACTGTAGAGTAACTGCTTCAATAAAAGCCCTGTAACTCATGCAAGCATGAAGAAAGGGGCATTAAGGCAATTATCATGATGATGATGTTGTAGATCATGATCATTTCTTAACACCTGTTTCTCTACTAGCATGGATTGAATGGTTTGACAGATCTCTGAAAAAAAAATTGTGAAATGCTCCAATGTCTGCTAACTTAATAATAAAGAAACAAATACTGCTATTGATTTATTTTTCTCCTTTTTTTATTATTTTATTTGTGTCTCTCATAATCAAATGAAGGAAAGAGGAACTAAACATATTATATAGATCTCAGTTCATATGTTAGTACAGCTGCAACATTTTGAATGTTATTTCCTATGAATTGTTGTAATCTCATAAATGTTATTATAGCTTGTCACCTTTTTGTGTCTGATGATAAAATAAAAAATATATATTTCCTTAGTTTCTATACTTGATAAATTCTCCTCCCTCCCTCCTGCAATTTATCTTCGTTTCCTTCATTCTTCTTCATGCTGTTCTTTTTCTTTTCCTTTTACTTTCTCCTGTCTCTCCTGGTATCCTGTAAAAAGCACTGGTCCTGGTGCCATGTAAAAAACACTGGTGCTAGGTCTTAAAAAGCACTGGTGCTGGTGCCATATTTAAAGCATTGGTCCTGGATCCACA